>NC_069503.1:1068331692-1068501692 GCF_027579735.1 Bombina bombina | reverse complement strand
ACATTGTAGCTCACGGCATCCAGACCGTTTTTCAGCTTCTGGAGTGGGATGACTGTTACATACACGGTAGCATATTGGAAATGTATGGCATTGAAAACACACTTGTTATTGTTCTTACCTCATGCTGAGGAATGTTTGTCAGGCCAGCTCCAATCATATAATTTAGACAAGCCCTATATATCGTTGTAGTTTTATATGCAATATGTTTAAAATCCTTTATTTGTGCTTCAGTTTATACGTTAGGACTGAAAGCTAGGTTTTACTGTCTCATCCTATGGTTATAAGCATGAACAGTTAGCATGTAGATATTGATGCCAGTACATCTGTTTTAACTCTCTGTTTGATGTCTAGGTGTCTCTCTGCCTGTTTTAGACCATAACACATGCATCATGAATATAAAGATTTTTCAGGAGACACATGGTTGAATATCCCTCAAGATCTGAGTTTTTTTTTTTATTTTATAAACGTGTTAGTTCATAAAATCGTCCCTCAGGGTTCAATTTTAGATGTTGACCTTTAGAAACGTTTATTTTTCTGCTTCCTTAATTTTTGGAAAGCTCTACTTGGAATAATTGAGCCCATAGGAAAACATAACTCTCATATCCTCATAATGAAACTCATATTAAACAGAGCTGTTCTTCACTTCAAGGACACTGCCCTTTACTTTAAATGTGTTAAAATAACTCACTAGAGTCATAATGAGCCCTGTGTTATTATGCTGTTCATCCTAACTCTCTAAACCACTATTATACTCTCGCTCCCTAGCGTTGCATTGATCTTTATAATATTTTTATGTAAGCGCTAAAAACCATTAGCTACACTATTGTGGCTTCCTATTTATTTTAACACCATCCTCCTGTTTCAGCTTGTTAAAAGCCTTATCATTCCTCAGTAGGGTCTGTTGTGACTTCTAAAGGGTATGGCTATGCTCAAGCATATATATTCATCTACATTACTAATAGCGGTTAGTTGGGTATATTTTATTTTATCTGTTCCTCCCCTTAGGGTATAAGATGTTAGAGAATAGTAATTATTTCTTTCCACCCACTCTCATTTACTGTATACTTCAGGATATCTAATATTACATAATCTTACTACGGGGCCTAGCTCTCTTATATGTCATAGAGGATCCATAACAAAAATTGGAGATCTCATGTTTATTACCTGTGTACAGAACTACCCTTAGGTTTCTAATGAATATAGGTCTAGATGAGATATCTGCATGCTCCTTATCTTTATTTACCCATACTAGTGAGTGCTGCATTCATACACATAGGTTATACTCCTACTTTTGCCTCCCAGTATACTATCTCCATATTAAGCACATCTTAGTAATTGGAGTTATAAGTCTTCATTACTTAATCTTTAATCATACACATAGCATTATTATGATCCTACTCACATTCTAGCTAGTCCACATAAAACCGCACACACATCCAGCTTCCCTCATAATTATAGACTATATGCTCCTCTCTCACTACCACCCTCTATCCCCCCTTCCAGATAGCGTACACAATATATCAGGACCTGCTCACACTCCTTTCGCCTCATCCACCACTCACTCTATCTAGGTGCTATTGCCTCCCTATGAGAGCGGTTTCCTTTCATATTATTATACATTGTCATATAGCTTATGTAGTACATTCATAATACTATAGGTTAGAAAGACTAAGCTCTTAGTTAACTGGGACATACATACCTCTTTAGGGAAATGTATCTCTTTAAACCTTAAAACCCATATTCTTTTATAGTCTTCCCCATCTTAATAATTACGCTCCAGGCAATATATTAGCATATTACTTATAGTAGATACAAGCCTCATGCTTAGAATAATAGAGGGTTGTTACTGTATATTAGCCACTCTTTTACCCACCCCATTAAGTTAAGTTCATAATGGCCCCAGTAGAGACTCTACAAAACTGTACCATAATAACACCACTCTGTCTCTAAACTCCTGGACACGCCCCCCCCCTTCCCTAAACATAAAGCGGCGCCGGTCTGCTGACTTACCCTATCACTTGTAAATAGGCCCATGAGTGGCCTCCTAGTAACTACCATTCAATTACCGCTCCACCTGACCCTTTAGAGGTCTGTAATGTAGTTACCTCAATTCTATTATTCATTTCAAGAAAAAAAGAGGTTCCATTTAAGTGTACTATATCTTGCCTTTAAAGCTTGGGTACATACTATTGTATGCTTCATTTTGATATATATATGTATAATTTGCAAGCTATTATTTGTAACCTACAATTCTTTGATGTCAGGCAATGTTTTGTTCTGAAGATATTTTGTACACCTATATATTTGCTATTATTATATGAAAACCTCAATAAAAAATATTATTTAAAAAAAAAACTACTTACCTATAAAATAAACCCTAAGCTAGCTACAATATAACTAACAGTTACATTGTATCTAGCTTAGGGTTTATTTTTATTGTACAGAGATGTTTGTATTTATTTTAGCTAGGTAGAATAGTTATTAAATAGTTATTAACTATTTAATAACTACCTAGCTAAAATAAATACAAATTTACCTGTAAAATAAAACCTAACCTATGTTACACTAACACCTAACACTACACTACAATTAAATAAATTCCCTACATTAAATACAATTAAATACATTAAATTAAATTAGCAAAATTACAACAACAACAAACACTAAATTACAGAAAATAAAAAACTAATTACAGATCTTTAAACTAATTACACCTAATCTAATAGCCCTATCAAAATTAAAAAAGCCCCCCCAAAATAAAAAACACTAGCCTAAACTAAACTATCAATAGCCCTTAAAAGGCCCTTTTGCGTAATGAATATCTCTTTAAGTGACGTCATCCAAGATGGCGTTCCTTAGATTCCGATTGGCTGATAGAATTCTATCAGCCAATCGGAATTAAGGTAGAAAAAATCCTATTGGCTGATGCAATCAGCCAATAGGATTGAGCTGGTATTCTATTGGCTGTTCCAATCAGCCAATAGAATGCAAGCTCAATCCTATTGGCTGATTGGATCAGCCAATAGAATTGAAGTTCAATCCTATTGGCTGATCCAATCAGCCAATATGATTTTTTCTACCTTAATTCCGATTGGCTGATAGAATTCTATCAGCCAATCAGAATCTAAGGGACGCCATCTTGGATGACGTCACTTAAAGAGATATTCATTGCGAAGAAGCTGTTGTTTGAAGAGGATGCTCCTCATTGGATGTCTTGAAGATGGATCCACTCCGCGCCGGAATGATGAAGATAGAAGATGCCATCTGGATGAAGACTTCTGCCCGTCTGGAGGACCAATTCTGCCGATTTCTTTGAGGACATCTTGCCGCTTGGATGAAGACTTCTTCCGGTAAGAGAATCTTCGGGGGTTAGTGTTAGGATTTTTTTAAGGGTGTATTGGGTGGGTTTATTTTTTTAGGTTAGGGTTTTGGGCCTGCAAAAGAGCTAAATGCCCTTTTAAGGGCAATGCCCATCCAAATGCCCTTTTCAGGGCAATGGGGAGCTTAGGTTTTTTAGTTAGCTTTTTATTTGGGGGGTTGGTTGTGTGGGTGGTGGGTTTTACTGTTGGGGGGGTTGTTTGTATCTTTTTTTTTTACAGGTAAAAGCTGATTACTTTGGGGCAATGCCCTGCAAAAGGCCCTTTTAAGGGCTATTGGTAGTTTAGTTTAGGCTAGAGTTTTTTTTTTATTTTGGGGGGCTTTTTTATTTTGATAGGGCTATTAGATTAGGTGTAATTAGTTTAAAGATCTGTAATTTGTTTTTTATTTTCTGTAATTTAGTGTTTGTTTTTTGTGATTTAGCTAATTTAATTTAATTTATTTAATTGTATTTAATGTAGGTAATTTATTTAATTGTAGAGTAGTGTTAGGTGTTATTGTAACTTAGGTTAGGTTTTATTTTACAGGTAAATTTGTCTTTATTTTAGCTAGGTAGTTATTAAATAGTTAATAACTATTTAATAACTATTCTACCTAGTTAAAATAAATACAAACTTGCCTGTAAAATAAAAATAAACCCTAAGATAGCTACAATGTAACTATTAGTTTATATTGTAGCTAGCTTAGGGTTTATTTTATAGGTATTTAGTTTTAAATAGGAATAATTTAGTTAATTATAGTAATTTTATTTAGATTTATTTAAATTATATTTAAGTTAGGGGGGTTAGGGTTAGACTTAGATTTAGGGGTTAATACATTTAATATAGTGGCGGCGACGTTGGGGGCGGTAGATTAGGGGTTAATAAATATAATGTAGGTGGCGGCGATGTCGGGGGCGGCAGATTATTGTTTAATAAGTGTAAGATTAGGGGTGTTTAGACTCGGGTTCATGTTAGGGTGTTAAGTGTAAACATAAAATGTTTCCCCATAGGAATCAATGGGGCTGCGTTACTGAGCTTTACGCTGCTTTTTGGCAGGTGTTAGACTTTTTCTCAGCCGGCTCTCCCCATTGATGTCTATGGGGAAATCGAGCACGAGCACGTACGACCAGCTCACCGCTGACTTAAGCAGCGCTGGTATTGGAGTGCGGTATGGAGCACAATTTTGCTCAACGCTCACTTCTTGTCTTTTAACGCAGGGTTTGTAAAAACCTGTAATACCAGCGCTGTAGGTAAGTGAGCAGTGAGAGAAAACTGCTCGTTAGCCCAGCACAGCTCCTAACGCAAAACTCGTAATCTGGCCGATATTTTTTTATAAAATCAGTAACATTTTATTTCTACTAATTCTGTTGTTGGATACAAGATTATTGAAACAAAGAACTTTCCAAACACTGCTGTTGTGCTTATATGGATTTTAAATATTGCTCCATAATTAAATGGATTATTAATGGAACCTATTTTGACTTTATCTTTTTGTTTCTCACATGATTGAGCAATGTTCTTTTACTTATCTATTTCACAGAAATTGGCCTAAACGTACAGCTTTTTGCCAGACATGTAAACACAAAATACAGGAGAGAATCATATTTCTTAGAAAACTGCAAGAACAAGAGGTCATGTGCTAAAGACAAAAGGTGGCTGACTAAAATTAAGAGTAAGATTTATTTTAATGAAAGAGTGGAAGATATGTGGAATAGCCTTTCAGTTTGAGTGGTAAAGGTCTGATTTGATATCAGAAAAAAAATAACAGATTGAAGATATAGGGGTTGATTTATGAAGCAGTGAATGTTGTTTCCGACCCACTCCGTTTCAGGTCCGCATGAAGCGGAAGTTAAGAAGCAGCGGTCGTAATCAGCAATACGATCGGGTTGATTGACACCCCCTGCTAGCGGCCGCAAATCTGCAGGGTGAAGCATTGCACAAGCATTTAATGAGAAATGATTGAGCAATGATAAATGCTGACAGCGTATGCTGTTGGCATTTATCGATGTGCGGCGGACATGATACACTACAGCGGATCATGTCAGCTCGCACTATAATAAATCTACCCCATAGAGCAAACTGAGAAGGAAATGGGAAAGACAATAAAAAGTAAAATAAAAAAATCACTATTAAAAAAAAGTTTAGTATAAATTACACATTTAAAAAGTATTAAAGGGACATGGAATGAACATTCATGATTCAGATAACGCATTCAATTTTAAGAGGGTTTCCGATATACTTCTATCATAAAATGTGCTTTGTTCTCTTGGTATCCTAGCTGAGCACATCTGGTGAGCCAATGACAAAAGTCATATATGCATAGTAACCAATCAGCAGCTAGCTTCCAGTAGTACATTGCGGCCTAACTAGTTAGGTTTTCCAAAAATTATATAAAGAGAACAAAGTAAATTTGATAGTATAAGTAATTAGAAAAATCTCTTAAAATTGCATGCACTATCTGAACCAGGAAAGTTTGAGTTTTATGTCCATTTAATTTTAACAATTCTGTATTTTTCACTTCTTTTCCCAGAGTTTCTGCTAGCTGTTATTCTATCCATATTGGGCCAGATAATAAATGGTGCACTATTGATAAGCAATGTCACAACCAAATTAACTTGTGCACGTATTACAAGTTGAAAGTAAATGCATTCGCTTGAGCCCAATATAAATTAGCGCATGTCGGATTTGCACAAGTGGCGTCCTAGCGTAAAGTGTAAAGGTTAAAAAAAAAAAGCACAAAACACAAGATAAATACATTAGAATAAAGTATTACACTCATATATATACACCATCTGATAAAAATATTCATATAAATATTAATCACATTTTTTAAGGGTTAAAATGTATAGGAAAAAGCAAGGCAACGATTCCCTCCTTCTGATATCGTAAAACAAATTTCTTTTATTTAACAACTTTGAAACAAAAATCCCCTTAGGGGGGGTCAAAAGGGGGCTTATTTATGAGGATACATATATCTAAAAAAAACAATGATGTTATAGACATGAAAATTGGTATTTAGATTACAAGAAACACACGGCTAGATTTAGAGTTTTGTAGGTAACGACCCGCGTAGCTAACGCTGGCTTTTTTTTTCCCGCACCTTTTAAATACCGCTGGTATTTAGAATTCACAGAAGGGCTGCGTTAGGCTCCAAAAAGGGAGCGTAGAGCATATTTACCGCCACTGCAACTCTCAATACCAGCGGTGCTTACGGACGCTGCCAGCTTCAAAAACGTGCTCGTGCACGATTCCCCCATAGAAAACAATGGGGCCGTTTGAGCTGAAAAAAAACCTAACACCTGCAAAAAAGCAGCGTTCAGCTCCTAACGCAGCCCCATTGTTTCCTATGGGGAAACACTTCCTAAGTCTGCACCTAACACCCTAACATGTACCCCGAGTCTAAACACCCCTAACCTTACACTTATTAACCCCTAATCTGCTGCCCCCGCTATCGCTGACCCCTGCATATTTTTTTAACCCCTAATCTGCCGCTCCGTACACCGCCGCAACCTACTTTATCCCTATGAACCCCTAATCTGCTGCCCCTAACACCGCTGACCCCTATATTATATTTATTAACCAATAATCTGCCTCCCCCAACGTCTCCTCCACCTACCTACACTTATTAACCCCTAATCTGCCGACCGGACCTCACCGCTACTATAATAAAGTTATTAACCCCTAATCCGCCTCACTCCCGCCTCAATAACCCTATAATAAATAGTATTAACCCCTAATCTGCACTCCCTAACATTGCCGACACCTAACTTCAAGTATTAACCCCTAATCTGCCAACCAGACCTCACCGCTACTCTAATAAATGTATTAACCCCTAAAGCTAAGTCTAACCCTAACCCTAACACCCCTTAAGTTAAATATAATTTAAATATAACGAAATAAATTAACTCTTATTAAATAAATTATTCCTATTTAAAGCTAAATACTTACCTGTAAAATAAACCCTAATATAACTACATTATAAATAATAATTATATTGTAGCTATTTTAGGATTTATTTTTATTTTACAGGCAACTTTCAATTTATTTTAACTAGGTACAATAGCTATTAAATAGTTATTAACTATTTAATAGCTACCTAGCTAAAATAAAGAGAAATTTACCTGTAAAATAAAAACTAACATAAGTTACAATTACACCTAAAACTACACTATACTTTAATAAATTATTTATATTTAAAACTAAATACTTACCTGTAAAATAAACCCTAAGATAGCTACAATGCAATTAATAATTACATTGTAGCTATTTTAGGGTTTATATTTATTTTACAGGTAACTTTGTATTTATTTTAGCTAGTTAGAATAGTTATTAAATAGTTATTAACTATTTAATAACTACCTAGCTAAAAGAAATACAAAATTAACTGTAAAATAAATCCTAACCTAAGTTACAATTAAACCTAACACTACACTATCATTAAATTAATAAAATAAATTAACTACAAATAACTACAATTAAATACAATTACATAAACTAACTAAAGTACAAAAAATAAAAAAAGCTAAGTTACAAAAAATGAAAAAAATAAGTTACAAACATTTTAAAAATATTACAACAATTTTAAGCTAATTACACCTAATCTAAGCCCCCTAATAAAATAACAAAGCCCCCCCAAAATAAAAAAATTCCCTACCCTATTCTACATTAAAAAAAGTTCAACGCTCTTTTACCTTACCAGCCCTTAAAAGGGCCTTTTGTGGGGCATGCCCCAAAGAAAACTGCTCTTTTGCCTGTAAAAGAAAAATACACCCCCCCAACATTAAAACCCACCACCCACATACCCCTAATCTAACCCAAACCCCCCTTAAAAAAACTAACACCACCCCCCTGAAGATCATCCTACCTTGAGTCGTCTTCACTCAGCCGAGCCACCGATGGAACCGAAGAGGAGATCCGGAGCGGCAGAAGTGATCCTCCAAAGGGCGCTGAAGAAGTCTTCCATCCGATGAAATGATCCTCCAGGCGGCACTGAAGTCTTCCATTCGGGCGATGTCATCTTCCAAGCTGCGCTGAAGAAGTCTTCCATCCGGGCGATGTCATCTTCCAAGCGGGGTCTTCAATCTTCTTCTTCAGGATCCATCTTCATTCCACCGACGCGGAACATCCTTCTTCCCCGATGGACTACCGACGAATGAAGGCTCCTTTAAGGGACGTCATCCAAGATGGAGTCCCTCGAATTCCGATGGGCTGATAGGATTCTATCAGCCAATCGGAATTAAGGTAGGAAAAATCTGAATTGCTGATGGAATCAGCCAATCAGATTCAAGTTCAGTCCGATTGGCTGATCCAATCAGCCAATCAGATTGAGCTCGCATTCTATTGGCTGTTCCGATCAGCCAATAGAATGCAAGCTCAATCTGATTGGCTGATTGGATCAGCCAATCGGATTGAACTTGAATCTGATTGGCTGATTCAATCAGCCAATCAGATTTTTCCTACCTTAATTCCGTCGGGGAAGAAGGATGTTCCGCGTCGGTGGAATGAAGATGGATCCTGAAGAAGAAGATTGAAGACCCCGCTTGGAAGATGACATCGCCCGGATGGAAGACTTCTTCAGCGCCGCTTGGAAGATGACATTGCCCGGATGGAAGACTTCTTCAGCGCCGCCTGGAGGATAACTTCATCAGATGGAAGACTTCTTCAGCGCCCCTTGGAGGATCACTTCTGCCGCTCCGGATCTCCTCTTCGGTTCCATCGGTGGCTCGGCTGAGTGAAGACGACTCAAGGTAGGATGATCTTCAGGGGGTAGTGTTAGGTTTTTTAAGGGGGGTTTGGGTTAGATTAGGGGTATGTGGGTGGTGGGTTTTAATGTTGGGGGGGTTGTATTTTTCTTTTACAGGAAAAAGAGCAGTTTTCTTTGGGGCATGCCCCACAAAAGGCCCTTTTAAGAGCTGGTAAGGTAAAAGAGCTTTGAACTTCTTTAATGTAGAATAGGGTAGGGAATTTTTTTATTTTGGGGGGCTTTGTTATTTTATTAGGGGGCTTAGATTAGGTGTAATTAGCTTAAAATTGTTGTAATATTTTTAAAATGTTTTAGCTAGGTAGTTATTAAATAGTTAATAACTATTTAATAACTATTCTAACTAGCTAAAATAAATACAAAGTTACCTGTAAAATAAATATAAATCCTAAAATAGCTACAATGTAATTATTTATTACATTGTAGCTATCTTAGGGTTTATTTTACAGGTAAGTATTTAGTTTTAAATAGGAATAATTTATTTAAGTATAGTGTAGTGTTAGGTGTAATTGTAACTTAGGTTAGTTTTTATTTTACAGGTAATTTTCTCTTTATTTTAACTAGGTAGGTATTAAATAGTTAATAACTATTTAATAGCTATTGTACCTAGTTAAAATAAATTGAAATTTGCCTGTAAAATAAAAATAAATCCTAAGATAGCTACAATATAATTATTATTTATATTGTAGCTATATTAGGGTTTATTTTACAGGTAAGTATTTAGCTTTAAATAGGAATAATTTATTTAATAAGAGTTAATTTATTTCGTTAGATTTAAATGATATTTAACTTAGGGGGGTGTTAGTGTTAAGGTTAGACTTAGCTTTAGGGGTTAATAAATTTATTATAGTAGCGGCGAGGTCCGGTCGGCATATTAGGGGTTAATACTTGAAGTTAGGTGTCGGCGATGTTAGGGAGGGCAGATTAGGGGTTAATACTATTTATTATAGGGTTATTGAGGCGGGAGTGAGGCGGATTAGGGGTTAATAACTTTATTATAGTAGCGGTGAGGTCCGGTCGGCAGATTAGGGGTTAATAAGTGTAGGTAGGTGGAGGCGACGTTGGGGGCGGCAGATTAGGGGTTAAAGGGACAGTAAACCTTAAAAATAATGTTATATAATTCTGCACATAGTGCAGAATTATATAACATTATTTAAGTGCTATAGTTCTAAAAGCCTTTTTTACCTTTTAATATGTAAAAATGATGGCGCTTTTACAGACCCGCTCTCTGCTCTCTGCTGAGCGGGTCTGTAATATTTAGTCAGCGCATCGGGCCAGCTGTATAGTCACAGCCCGGCCTGACCGCGCCATAAGACTAAGTGCAGCTCGCTCCTGTGACAGGAGCGAGCTGCACTTAGTGCTATGGCGCGGTCGGGCCGGGCTGTGACTATACAGCTGGCCCGATGCGCTGACTAAATATTACAGACCCGCTCAGCAGAGAGCAGAGAGCGGGTCTGTAAAAGCGCCATCATTTTTACATATTAAAAGGTAAAAAAGGCTTTTAGAACTATAGCACTTAAATAATGTTATTTATATTATATAACATTATTTTTAAGGTTTACTGTCCCTTTAATAAATATAATATAGGGGTCGGCGGTATTAGGGGCAGCAGATTAGGGATACATAGGGATAACGTAGGTGGCGGCGGTGTGCGGTCGGCAGATTAGGGGTGGCGGCGATGTGGGGGGCCTCGGTTTAGGGGTGCATAGGTAGTTTATGGGTGTTAGTGTACTTTAGAGCACAGTAGTTAAGAGCTTTATGAACCGGCGTTAGCCCAGAAAGCTCTTAACTCCTGACTTTTTTCTGCGGCTGGAGTTTTGTCGTTAGATTTCTAACGCTCACTTCAGTCAAGACTCTAAATACCAGCGTTAGAAAGATCCCATTGAAAAGAAAGGATACGCAAAATGGCGTAGGGGGATCTGCGGTATGGAAAAGTCGCGGCTGGAAAGTGAGCGTTAGACCCTTTCCTGACTAACTCTAAATACCAGCGGTAGCCCAAAACCAGCGTTAGGAGCCTCTAACGCTGGTTTTGACGGCTAATGCCAAACTCTAAATCTAGCCGACAGAGAATTAACAAAAACTCAAGAGGTTCATGTCAGCGAGTGTGCACACACATGAGGGCACACGTCGTGGCGAGAGGTCCTGACGACGTGTGCCCTTGTAGTAGTAGAAAAAAATATTTTTAAATATTACAATTTATAAATATATATATATATATATATATATATATATATATATATATTCGTATAGATATATATTTTACAAAAAAAAATTATATATATACAGGGAGTGCAGAATTATTAGGCAAATGAGTATTTTGACCACATCATCTTCTTTATGCATGTTGTCTTACTCCAAGCTGTATAGGCTCGATAACCTACTACCAATTAAGCATATTAGGTGATGTGCATCTCTGTAATGAGAAGGGGTGTGGTCTAATGACATCAACACCCTATATCAGGTGTGCATAATTATTAGGCAACTTCCTTTCCTTTGGCAAAATGGGTCAAAAGAAGGACTTGACAGGCTCAGAAAAGTCAAAAATAGTGAGATATCTTGCAGAGGGATGCAGCACTCTTAAAATTGCAAAGCTTCTGAAGCGTGATCATCGAACAATCAAGCGTTTCATTCAAAATAGTCAACAGGGTCGCAAGAAGCGTGTGGAAAAACCAAGGCGCAAAATAACTGCCCATGAACTGAGAAAAGTCAAGCGTGCAGCTGCCAAGATGCCACTTACCACCAGTTTGGCCATATTTCAGAGCTGCAACATCACTGGAGTGCCCAAAAGCACAAGGTGTGCAATACTCAGAGACATGGCCAAGGTAAGAAAGGCTGAAAGACGACCACCACTGAACAAGACACACAAGCTGAAACGTCAAGGACTGGGCCAAGAAATATCTCAAGACTGATTTTTCTAAGGTTTTATGGACTGATGAAATGAGAGTGAGTCTTGATGGGCCAGATGGATGGGCCCGTGGCTGGATTGGTAAAGGGCAGAGAGCTCCAGTCCGACTCAGACGCCAGCAAGGTGGAGGTGGAGTACTGGTTTGGGCTGGTATCATCAAAGATGAGCTTGTGGGGCCTTTTCGGGTTGAGGATGGAGTCAAGCTCAACTCCCAGTCCTACTGCCAGTTTCTGGAAGACACCTTCTTCAAGCAGTGGTACAGGAAGAAGTCTGCATCCTTCAAGAAAAACATGATTTTCATGCAGGACAATGCTCCATCACACGCGTCCAAGTACTCCACAGCGTGGCTGGCAAGAAAGGGTATAAAAGAAGAAAATCTAATGACATGGCCTCCTTGTTCACCTGATCTGAACCCCATTGAGAACCTGTGGTCCATCATCAAATGTGAGATTTACAAGGAGGGAAAACAGTACACCTCTCTGAACAGTGTCTGGGAGGCTGTGGTTGCTGCTGCACGCAATGTTGATGGTGAACAGATCAAAACACTGACAGAATCCATGGATGGCAGGCTTTTGAGTGTCCTTGCAAAGAAAGGTGGCTATATTGGTCACTGATTTATTTTGTTTTGTTTTTGAATGTCAGAAATGTATATTTGTGAATGTTGAGATGTTATATTGGTTTCACTGGTAAAAATAAATAATTGAAATGGGTATATATTGTTTTTTTGTTAAGTTGCCTAATAATTATGCACAGTAATAGTCACCTGCACACACAGATATCCCCCTAAAATAGCTATAACTAAAAACAAACTAAAAAATACTTCCAAAAATATTCAGCTTTGATATTAATGAGTTTTTTGGGTTCATTGAGAACATGGTTGTTGTTCAATAATAAATTAATCCTCAAAAGTACAACTTGCCTAATAATTCTGCACTCCCTGTATAATATATATATATATATATATATATATATATATATATATATATATATATATATATACACACACACACACATTTTCTTCTATGTGAAGAACATTGGAATGTAAAATTTTCATAATTTACTTTCAGCAAGGTTGCAAGTTGCGCAGAAAATCTATTGCGAAAACCCTGTGCGCGATATGGCTTTTTGGCATTTTGCATAGCGCTGCCATTACAAGTTTGAAAAATAATTCTTTAACACGCGCGTTATGCAGCATAATGCAGAGAAACCAAGTTCCAACTTGGTGTGCGCGTGCATGTGTCCCCCATAGAGATCAATAAAGAAAAAATGTTGAAAAAAAACCTAACACCCGCGATTTCCAAATCACCATCGCATTTTAGCATTCCCCATTGAAGTCTATGGAGCTTTCATCCTATTAGTTGATTTGAATTTGATCAGCTAAAAGGAATGCAAGGGTATCCCTAAATAAAAGGGGTACCTTGTATTCAATCTTCAGTGTGCGGCTGGAGATCACATGAAGAGGATCACCATTATCACCGCCAACCTCGCCGAAGACTTCACAGCCGCCACCGGGATGAAGATAGAAGATGGACCACGGCCTGGATGAAGACTGAAGAAGATTGTCCTGCGATGGGGGGGTGGCGGTTTAGGAGTTAATAGTTTTATTTAGTGTTTGCGATGTGGGTGGATAGTTTTATTTAGTGTTTGCGATGTGGGAGGATGGCGGTTTAGAGTTTAAATTGTAGATTATGGGTGTAAGTGTACTTTGTAAGGGTAAGGTATTGTTGATGTGTTTTGTAAAACTTTTTTGGTTTTGCAAAACACATAACTACAGCTCTTCGAGTGTGGCATGGATTGTTGTGGAAAAGACCATATTGTGCGCTGGAAAGACAGAACATGCAACTTGTAATATCAAATCCCTGACCATTACTCGCGCAAAGACCATATCGCATGTAGAAAAGCCATACCGCGTGACTTGTAATCTAGGTCTTCAGGTTTAGCTATGTAGGTCTAATGCAGTATCAGGGTAGTGGACAAGTAAGAACTATTATTTTTTTATTTTTTTATTTTTTAAGTCTATGGGCAGAAGAATTTAACGCAGTCGCGATATCCAGCTTGTAATATGAGCTCTAGCCAGCCCGTGTCGAAAGCTTACTTTTATCGGTGTTTGCTCTAAATCGTCTGCATAATTTAATGTATATATTTGATGGCAAACTTTACAAAAATTTGCTCATCAATATACACATACAATTATTTATCCATTTATCTATTTTTTTAATTTATTATTTTAATGCACAACTTCATTTTTTTTTTCATTTGTGGTTATTTGCTTAGATTTTTTTTCTTTGTTTGCTCCAATTTATCTCATAAAATGTTATTTTTGTTCAACATTTGAGACTGCAGAAAAAAAACAGCAGCTGTTGCTGGTCTTTAATGGGGTCTATGATCCGTGGTCTTGGTGAGTGTACCAACATCTTGCACTCCAAAATAAAAACACAGGGGTGATGAACATTTCTTGGATTCAATATTCTACACAATGATCAGATAGCGTATGTCCATGATACTCAATGGAGATTTTGTTAAGACATTTTTAATTTGAAATCATTTTAAAACATTTATTTTGTTTGTTCACCATGTGCATTGTAGTGCATAATTGCTGATATATATTATACATAAATAAAACCTGGCTTTAAAGGGACAGTCAACACTGAAAATAATTTTACCTAAATAATTTAATTGCCCCCATACGAAACGAAGCGTATCACTGCTTCACAATTCAGACTCCGACTTCTGTGACTTATCCTGCAATTGAAAGTGTATTCTGACCGTTTAAAATGGCCATGAATCTCCTCCCCATAATTTCTTCTCCAATCCTAGTATTCGATTACAGCCAATCAAATCTGTTTCCACGGGAAAATTGATGTGAACGCGTCCGCCGATTGCACATGCGCGTCCGTAAATTGCGCATGCGCTTTTCCTCCCTAGGCATTTGCTTTCCCCGGAACCTTTATTCAAAGCTAAAAACATATTATGGGGTAGTACCTGCGCAAACAGATTGCGCATAACGGCACCGATTTAGGCAAGTGCCGAAATTAAGAGTACACACTGCAAATCTTCAGAATTTAATAATATACTTTAAAAAAAAGGATTGTATTAATATCATCGATATTATTCATTTGTAAAATATAATGTATTTATATAATGTGCTTGACATTCTACTACTCATACACGGATAGCAGATGCACAATGCTCAATTACAAAAACTACTTTTCTTTGCAAATCGTATTAACATTTATCAATCAATACATAAACATTATTTAGCAGTTAATATAGCATAATTATATCTCTATTGGCCATAAAACACTTACATTGCACATGGATATTCACAGTTATCAATTAATACTAATTCTAGCTTTATAGAGCACTGTGCATAGCGGGAAGTACTACAATATAATACAGGTGCGCTTCCTAAAACTTTCCCCTGCACTTCCTCTTTCAAGCAGTGAGTATAGCGATACTGCGCATGCGCATTCGACACTCACCGGCATCAGTGGCGTCACTAGGGGGGGGGCGGGGGGGGGGGGGGGCCGCACCCGGGTGACACCCTCCAGGGGGTGACACCAAAAAATAAAAATTTTTATTGAAATTCAAAGAAATACAATGTTGAGATGCATAGATTTTTTTTTATTAGAGGGGCTGGCATTTGTGAACATTGGTGGGACTGGGGAAGATGTAGACACACAATTTTTTTGCCCCTTGAGCCAGTGCTGCAATTTCAACAAATAGTTTTCCCGGCTGCTTTTGCTTGTTTGTACTTTGCTTCTCCCCTGCCCAATTTCGCTATGAATGTTGTGGGCATGCCGTGGGGCTTGCAAAGTTGCGCTGCTAGCCTAAACCTGCCTGCCTTTCTGTGCTCACTGCTCAGTGACATGTGGAGCAGTGGAGTCACTCACTGCTGTGCTGTCTCTCTAAACGGGAACTGGCAAATCATGAGGGGATGCCTGGCACCTGACCGCATGACTGTTTGACACTGTCTTTAAAGTGAAGGAGCCATGTATGATGCCCACCAGACCATTACGGTTACGGTACACTGAACAGGTAGGAGGGCGGGCGGGGGTCTGGGGGTGGGCAGAGTGCAGAGGTGATTGGCCATAAGAAGCGGTAGGCACGCGGCCCGGGGCTGTGCACTGACAGGCTTGGAACAGAGTCAGAGAGCAGAATTTTCATAGTTTGCACCTAAAACTTTTCTTTAGTGATTTATTTTTAGAGTGCTCTGTTTATCTTTCATTTGATGCTCTGCTGAGCCAGGGAGCAGCTCTAGGCATGCGCTTTATAATTAATGCAGTGCAGTTTACATATTTTGTAAGTGTGTGTCTGAGTTTTTGTGTGTGTGTGTGTGTCTCAGTGTTTTTATGTGTGTGTTTTTGTGTGTGTGTCTGAGTGTGTTTCCGAGTGTTTGTGTGTGCATCTGAGTATGTTTTAAGTGTGTCTGAGTGTTTGTATGTGTGTTTGCCTGTGTTTTTGTGTGTGTCTGCTTTCTGGGGGGGGGTGACACCATAACTTACCGCACCGGGTGACACCAACCCTAGTGACGCCACTGACCGGCATAGTGACGTCACGTTCAATATCGTGCACTGACTCAGGAAGAAAAAAAAAAATTGAATGAAGGAAGAGAGGGGGAGGAGTTTGGAGGCCATTTGTATTTAAAAAAAGACGAATATCAGTGAGATGTTTCAACGGTAACACATAAGGATGGGTAAGCATAGCAGGCTGCATTGAGATTTAAATTATACATTAGTTTGTAATTGATTCAATGATTATTAGTGTTGACTGTCCCTTTAATTTTCTTTTACCTAAGGGAAAATTACAGTCATAAGTTTAGTGTTAAAGTGTATTTATTACGTTACTCCTATTGCAGTGCTGATAAAATGAATGGCTTTATCTTACACTGACTCACATATAGTGACTAAATGACACAGGTGCTCTGACACATAGTGACACAGAGTCACACTCACTCTGTGAAACAGACATGGTGGTCACAAACTGCGCTTCTGACACATTGGCACAGATATGACAGAAACATTCTAGCACTAGCAGGATAACCATATTTAGAGGTTGGAATAGGGCAGACAAGCGTTATTTACATACAAGCATACTTTTAGACTTTGTCATGTAGTTACTACACAAAAAAATAGTCACACATATTGCTATGGCCAGTTAATTATATTGTATATAAATTATTCACAAATATAGGAACAATATCAGGTTTTAGATGCATAGTTCAGAGTTCAGTGGGACACATTGTAAGCTAAAGATAAAATATGTTTATGTTTTTAAATCTCTGTTAAACACATAGTCAAAGTTAAGCACCCAATGTTTTTTTTTTCCTACTTAGGAATTGTACGTGTAGGTGTGCAACTTTGACTATGTTCTTATTCCATTTGCATAGATTAAATATTTAACAAAGAAAATTAAGAATACATTGGTCTAACAAATTAGAACATTTTCTTTTCTTTTTAACAATAATGTCTCTTTAAATGGATAATGGTCCCTTTACTAAGCTCTTCATTGCTAATGTTTTATCACCCCTGTTCATAAAACAATATAAAAGGACCCTTTGCAAACTTCGATTAATTTGAAATGTTTTATAAATATGCTTTAATTTTGTCGTTTTGAAAATTCATCCAGTTAAATATATTTTTAAATCAAATGAATCTCCTTTAATTTTTTTTCTTTCATGATTCGGATAGATCCTGTGATTTTATACAACTTTCTTATGTACTTCTATTATTCATTTTGAAAAGCAGGGCTGTATGCTTAGGAGCCGGCCCAGTTCTGGAGCTCTGTATGGCAGTAGTTTTGCAAGAATATTATATATTTGCAAGAGCACTAGATGGTAGCACTATCCCCTGTCATTTAGTTCTCCAGATGCTACCTAGGTATCTCTTCAACACAGTATTTTAAAAGAACGAAGCAAATTTGATAATAGAAGTAAATTAGAAACTTTTTTAAAGTGATATGATCTGTCTGAATCACAAAAGAAAGTTTTTGGGTTCATATCCCTTTAAGTATATAAGATATATGTATAATTGTGTAAGATGACAATGTTTTATTCTATAGTATAAAATAAATACAGCGGCATTGCAGTCTGAAAATAGTCCAAGTGCTGGGGGGCTCTATAGCAGCCAGTCTATAAATAGGAGTGTGCAGAATATAGAGAATTCTAATGCAGGAGAGCCTTTATCTGTGCAGGTCACAGGTTCAGCTATCAATCATCAACATCATTATAAAGAGCAGCATGGGTTTTATTATTATTGCTTACTACAGAGTTAGCTTTGGGGACCCAATTTGTTTTTAGCACCAGTGCACTCTGTTGAGTAGGTTCACTGTTAATTAAGGTCTAGATTACAAGTGGCGTACTAACTGTTGTGCGCAAGCGTTATCAGCTTTTTGCACACAACAGAAAAAGCGCTCGTATTACAAGTTAAAAGGAAACATGACCTTACGTAAAGGGTAGTTTGTTAAAAAAAAAGTTATACTAATCCCAACATAAATACATTAACGATTACAGCTACACTCATATAAACACTATCTGATAAAAATAATCATATAAATATAAAAAAAGGTAAAAGTATATGCTATATGATAAGGTGTTTGACTGTAAAGGGCTATATTGTATATTCACATACATGATGTCTTAATATGTGTATGTTTGTATATATATATATATATATATATATATATATATATATATATATATATATATATATACCTTAATTCGCTTTATTGTGCTTCACAGATATTGCATTTTTTAACAAATTGAAGGTCTCTGGCAACCCTGTGTTAAGCAAGTCTATGAACCCCAATTCTAAATAATAGAATATACCTTGTTTATGTATATATATACCTGTATATATATATATATATATATATATATATATATATATATATATATATATATATATATATATATCTTACAGTATGATTATTATTTTTTAATATTTAAAGAACGTGCTTCTTCACATAGAATTTCTTTTTAATTTTTATTATTAAATATTTATTTATATATATATAATGATAATGTTAATGTAAAATATATATCTATACCTATATTTATATATATATATACATACATAGAATATATATGTATATATAAACACACACACACACACACACACACACAATAAACATATTTTTTTCTGTATGTGAAGAACATTGAAATGTGAAATATTAATAATTCCTGCCGTGTTAGCTCACAAGTGATAAGTGTAAGGTTTTTTCTTCTGCACTCTCCATTGAAGTCTGTGTGGAGAATAACGGCTAGATTTAGAGTTTGGCGTCACCCCACATCGCCGCCACTCTATTAAAAATTTTTAACCCCTAATCTGCCGACCGCACACCGCCGCCACCTACGTTATCCCTATGTACCCCTAATCTGCTGCCCCTAATACCGCCGACACCTACATAATATTTATTAACCCCTAATCTGCCGAACCCGCTATCGCTGACACCTACATATTTTTATAAACCCCTAATCTGCCGCTCCGTACACCACCGCAACCTACATTATATCTATGTACCCCTAATCTGCTGCCCTTAACACAGCCGACCCCTATATTATATTTATCAACCCCTAATCTGCCGCCCCCAACGTCGCCTCCACCTACCTACAATTATTAACCCCTAATCTGCCGACCGGACCACACTGCTACTATAATAAATGTATTAACCCCTAAAGCTAAGTCTAAACCTAACACTAACACCCCCTAACTTAAATATAATTTAAATCTAACGAAATAAATTAACTCTTATTAAATAAATTATTCCTATTTAAAGCTAAATACTTACCTGTAAAATAAACCCTAATATAGCTACAATATAAATTATAATTATATTGTAGCTATTTTAGGATTAATATTTATTTTACAGGCAACTTTGTAATTATTTTAACCAGGTACAATAGCTATTAAATAGTTAATAACTATTTAATAGTTACCTAGTTAAAATAATTACAAAGTTACCTGTAAAATAAATCCTAACCTAAGTTACAATTAAACCTAACACTACACTATCAATAAATTAATTAAATAAAATACCTACAATTAAACCTAACACTACACTATCAATAAATGAATTAAATACAATACCTACAAATAAATACAATTAAATAAACTAACTAAAGTACAAAAAATAAAAAAGAACTAAGTTACAAAAAATAAAAAAATATTTACAAACATTAGAAAAATATTACAACAATTTTAAACTAATTACACCTACTAAATACCCCCCCCCAACATTACAACCCACCACCCACATACCCCTAATCTAACCCAAACCCCCCTTAAATAAACCTAACACTAAGCCCCTGAAGATCTCCCTACCTTGTCTTCCCCACGCCGGGTTCACCGATCGATCCAGAAGAGCCTCCGATGTCTTGATCCAAGCCCAAGCGGGGGGCTGAAGATGTCCATGATCCGACTGAAGTCTTCATCCAAGCGGGAGCTGAAGAGGTCCATGATCGGGCTGAAGTCTTCTATCAAGCGGCATCTTCAATCTTCTTTCTTCCGGATCCATGGTCATCCCGCCGACACGGAACATCCATCTTCACCGATGACTTCCCGACGAATGACGATTCCATTAAGGGACGTCATCCAAGATGGCGTCCCTCGAATTCCGATTGGCTGATAGGATTCTATCAGCCAATCGGAATTAAGGTAGGAAAATTCTGATTGGCTGATGGAATCAGCCAATCAGATTCAAGTTCAATCCGATTGGCTGATCCGATCAGCCAATCAGATTGAGCTCGCATTCTATTGGCTGATTGGAACAGCCAATCGGATTGAACTTGAATCTGATTGGCTTGAATCCGACTGGCTGATTCCATCAGCCAATCAGAATTTTCCTACCTTAATTCCGATTGGCTGATAGAATCAGCCAATCGGAATTCGAGGGACGCCATCTTGGATGACGTCCCTTAAAGGAACCGTCATTCGTCGGGAAGTCGTCGGTGAAGATGGATGTTCCGCGTCGGCGGGATGACCATGGATCCGGAAGAAAGAAGATTGAAGATGCCGCTTGATAGAAGACTTCAGCCCGATCATGGACCTCTTCAGCTCCCGCTTGGATGAAGACTTCAGTCGGATCATGGACATCTTTAGCCCCCCGCTTGGGCTTGGATCAAGACATCGGAGGCTCTTCTGGATCGATCGGTGAACCCAGCGTGGTGAAGACAAGGTAGGGAGATCTTCAGGGGCTTAGTGTTAGGTTTATTTAAGGGGGGTTTGGGTTAGATTAGGGGTATGTGGGTGGTGGGTTGTAATGTTGGGGGGGTATTGTATGTTTTCTTTTTACAGGCAAAAGAGCTGAATTCTTTGGGGCATGCCCCGCAAAGGGCCCTTTTCAAGGCTGGTAAGGTAAAAGAGCTTTTCTATTTTAATTTTAGAATAGGGTAGGGCATTTTTTTATTTTGGGGGTCTTTGTTATTTTATTAGGGGGCTTAGAGTAGGTGTAATTAGTTTAAAATTGTTGTAATATTTTTCTAATGTTTGTAAATATTTTTTTATTTTTTGTACTTTAGTTAGTTTATTTCATTGTATTTATTTGTAGGTATTGTATTTAATTAATTTATTGATAGTGTAGTGTTAGGTTAAATTGTAGGTAATTGTAGGTATTTTATTTAATTAATTTATTGATAGTGTAGTGTTAGGTTTAATTGTAACGTAGGTTAGGATTTATTTTACAGTTAATTTTGTAATTATTTTAACTAGGTAACTATTAAATAGTTATTAGCTATTTAATAGCTATTGTACCTGGTTAAAATAATTACAAAGTTGCCTGTAAAATAAATATTAATCCTAAAATAGCTACAATATAATTATAATTTATATTGTAGCTATATTAGGGTTTATTTTACAGGTAAGTATTTAGCTTTAAATAGGAATAATTTATTTAATAAGATTTATTTTATTTCGTTAGATAAAAATTATATTTAACTTAGGGGGGTGTTAGTGTTAGGGTTAGACTTATCTTTAAGGGTTAATACATTTATTATAGTAGCGGTGTGGTCCGGTCGACAGATTAGGGGTTAATAATTGTAGGTAGGTGGAGGCGACGTTGGGGGCGGCAGATTAGGGGTTAATAAATATAATATAGGGGTCGGCTGTGTTAAGGGCAGCAGATTAGGGGTACATAGATATAATGTAGGTTGCGGCGGTGTACGGAGCGGCAGATTAGGGGTTTAAAAAATATGCAGGTGTCAGCGATAGCGGGGGCGGCAGATTAGGGGTTAATAAATATAATATAGGGGTCGGCTGTGTTAGGGGCAGCAGATTAGGGGTACATAGGTATAATGTAGGTTGCGGCGGTGTACGGAGCGGCAGATTAGGGGTTAATAATAATATGCAGGTGTCAGCGATAGCGGGGGCGGCAGATTAGGGGTTAATAAGTGTAAGGTTAGGGGTGTTTAGACTTGGGGTACATGTTAGAGTGTTAGGTGCAGACTTAGGAAGTGTTTCCCCATAGGAAACAATGGGGCTGCGTTAGGAGCTTAACGCTGCTTTTTTGCAGGTGTTAGGTTTTTTTCAGCTCAAACTGCCCCATTGTTTCCTATGGGGATATCGTGCACGAGCACGTTTTTGAAGCTGGCCGCGCCCGTAAGCACCGATGGTATTGAGAGTTGAAGTGGTGGTAAATTATGCTCTACGCTCCCTTTTTGGAGCCTAACGCAGCCCTTCTGTGAACTCTAAATACCAGCGGTATTTAAAAGGTGCGGGAAAAAAAAGCCAGCGTTAGCTACGCGGGTCGTTACGGTCCCAATATTCTAAGTCCTTTGGTTGGCGTTCATCGCATCGGGTTTCCCTCGTTCAAACTTTTTACTTTTAACTTGTAATACTTACTTCTAGTAAAATTTACGGTCAAGCAAAAGCACTAAATAGCACACCACTTGTAATCTGGCCCCAAATAGGTGTTGCTATATTGACTCATTTATTTAAAAAAAAAAAATAGTGTTTCAGGAAGTCTGATTTTATGTTGGTTTTTACAGAAGTATTTATGTTTATGCCACAGTTTGGTTTTACATACATTTTTGTTCTGGCCGTACAAGTAAACAGGAAATATATTCAAAAGATACTGCACATTTATACTGATTTGTATTTTTTGCAAAACTGACATACTAGAGTAACGTAGCTATAGACTAAAGCCACAGAGGTTTGTTTTTTTACATATACAAAATCCGGCCTCTTAAGAAGCCATTATGTGCATATACAGGATGTCAAATGCAAAAATAAAATTATTAATCTCTTGTCAACATGGTTGCTTCGATAGCTGGCAAAGCAGATTAACCTTTTCAGCCAGACAGTTTATCAGTTTATGCAAAAAGAGTGAATCACTTAATCATGGAGCAGACAAAAGCATAATAGCTTGGCCTATAGCTAGTCACCACCCCACAAGCTGGCTATTTTTAACAGCATGTGCTTTTCACAGAGCGGAGCTTTCTTCCATATAGGTGACGAGAGTCCACGAGCGGTTACGTATGGGATGTACATTCCTACCAGGAGGAGGCAAAGTTTCCCAAACCTCAAAAGCCTATAAATACCCCTCCCATCTCACACATACCTCAGTTTAAACTTTGCCTCCTTTGGAGGTGGTTGAAGCATGATGTGCTTCATTTCTTCAGTGTAAAGTGCTTCAGAGCATATTGAAGCCCGGTTCCCCTCAGAGTACAGTGCTTGTCAGAGGGAAGTGAAGAGAGTACTGCCTCATGACACCATGTTTTCCCTCTGGGAAATCTTCATGGGCTCGCTGTAAATTTGGTCGCAGGGATTCATCTTCTACATATCGACATTATACTCCTATTCCATTACCTCTGCTGATATGTTTCAGTACTGGTTTGGCTATCTGCTTTCAGTAGGCGAGTGTCTTAAAGGTAAGTATTAATTTTATTACTAAGGACACGCGTAGCTATTGACGGCACTTATCACATACTTTTTTACTATATACTATTTTATATATATAGAGCCCAGGGACAGTTTTTATTCCATTTTATGTTTCCTTGTTTCTTTTTACAAATATAAAGCGCAAGTGTATTAAAGCTTATATACACGGTTGTTATGGGAGTTTTGAGGATTATATTATCGAATTGATGATACCTTACCTGATTCTATAATGTTTTCACACACATGCGCGCTCGTCATCGTCGCACAATATATCAGTTTTTTTGTGACTTCATTATTATGCACACTAATTTCCCACTCAAACACTTTGAGGGCTTCATATTAGCTAGATGGTTTTTGTTTGATACTCTTTACTTCACATAGCAATTTTTTAAATTACATGTGTTTTCTAAGGTGGTATTAGCACATGTTTTTTGAAAGTAAACTTTTTCATACCTTTAAAAAGGGGATTATATTAATACTTTATTGCATATTTTCATTTTTTTTATTTTTTTTATTTTTTCCCATAATGTCGCAGCCCCATCCTGTCCCTGAAGTTACCAAGAAACTGAGCTGGCTGAACTCCTTTCTACCAAAGCTAAGTGTGCTTATTGTAAAACAACTGATGTAGCTTCTTCAGTTAATTTATGTGACTCATGTTTAGAATTTTTATATTATACCGATCAATCTAATGATGTTTCTATGTGTACACATGCACCAACTGTTTCTTCCATGCAAATGGATGCAGATGGCGTATCCCCAGCAATGAAAAAGGTTATTGCTACTGCCATTGAGAAGGCCCTGACTGCACTTCCACCTTCAAATAAATGGAAGAGGTCAGTTCTAGTATTCAAGAACACAAAAAGAGATACTGCACTTGTAAAGCTCAAAATCCTTGGATTTATTTTCAACCGGTACGAACAAACATACGGTGAGATTATGAGTCTTGCGTTAGCCTTAAAAAGCAGCGTTGATAGGTCCCAACGCTGCTTTTTAACATTCGCTGGTATTACGAGTCTGGCAGGTACAGGTGTACCGCTAACTTTTCTTCCGCGACTCGAGCTTACCGCAAATCCCCTTGCGTAAATTGCGTATCCTATCTTTTCAATGGGACTTGCCTAACGCCGGTATTACGAGTCTTGGAAGAAGTGAGCGGTAGACCCTCTCCTGTCAAGACTCCTACCGCATTTAAAAGTCGGTAGTTAAGAGTTTTATGGGCTAACACTGTAACATAAAACCCTTAACTAAAGTGATAAAAAGTACACTGACACCCATAAACTACCTATTAACCCCTAAACCGAGGCCCCCACACACATCGGAAACACTTTAATAAAGTTTTTAACCCCTAATCTCCCAACCGGACATCGCCGCCACTGTAATAAATATATTAACCCCTAAACTGCCACACTCCCGCCTCGCAAACACTAGTTAAATTTTATTAACCCCTAATCTGCCATCCCTAACATCGCCGAAACCTACCTACATTTATTAATCCCTAGTCTTTATGCCGCCCCCAACGTCGCCGCAACTATAATAAATTTATTAACCCCTAAACCTAAGTCTAACCCTAACACCCCCTAACTTAAATATAATTTAAATAAAACAAAATAAAATTACTACAATTAAATAAATGAATCCTATTTAAAACTAAATACTTACCTACAAAATAAACCCTAAGCTAGCTACAATATAACTAATAGTTACATTTGTATCTATCTTAGGGTTTATATTTATTTTACAGGCAACTTTGTATTTATTTTAACTAGGTGCAATAGTTATTAAATAGTTATTAACTATTTAATAACTACCTAGTTAAAATAAGTACAAATATACCTGTAAAATAAATCCTAACCTAAATTACAATTACACCTAACACTACACTATCATTAAATTTATTACCTAAACGAACTACAATTAAATACAATTAAATTAAATAAACTAAAGCACAAAAAAAAAACACTAAATTACAGAAAATAAAAAAATAATTACAAGAATTACACCTACTCTAATCCCCCTAACAAAATAAAAAAGCCCCCCAAAATAATAAAATTCCCTACCCTATACTAAATTACAAATAGCCCTTAAAAGGGCTTTTTGCGGGGCATTGCCCCAAAGTAATCAGCTCTTTTACCTGTAAAAAAAAAATACAATACCACCCCTCCACATTAAAACCCACCACCCACACACCCAACCCTACTCTAAAACCCACCCAATCCCCCCTTAAAAAAACCTAACACTACCCCCTTGAAGATCACCTTACCTTGAGCCGTCTTCACCCAGCCGGGCATAAGTGGTCCTCCAGAGGGGCAGAAGTCTTCATCCGATCCGGGCAGAAGAGGACCTCCAGACGGGCAGAAGGCTTCATCCAGGCGGCATCTTCTATCTTCATCCATCCGGAGCGGGGTGGGTCCATCTTGAAGCCAGCCGACGCAGAGCATCCTCTTTTCCGACGACTCCCGACGAATGAAGGTTCCTTTAAATGACGTCATCCAAGATGGCGTCCCTTGAATTCCGATTGGCTGATAGGATTCTATCAGCCAATCGTAATTAAATTAGGAAAAATACTATTGGCTGATTGGATCAGCCAATAGGATTGAACTTCCAATCAGCCAATAGAATGCAATAGATGAAGATAGAAGATGCCGCCTGAATGAAGCCTTCTGCCCGTCTGGAGGTCCTCTTCTGCCCGGATCGGATGAAGACTTCGGCCCCTCTGGAGGACCACTTGTGCCCGACTGTGTGAAGACGGCTCAAGGTAGGTGATCTTCAAGGGGGTAGTGTTAGGTTTTATTAATGGGGGATTGGGTGGGTTTTAGAGTAGGGTTGGGTGTGTGGGTGGTGGGTTTTAATGTTGGGGGGTGGTATTGTATTTTTTTTTTTACAGGTTAAAGAGCTGATTACTTTGGGGCAATGCCCCGCAAAAAGCCCTTTTAAGGGCTATTTGTAATTTAGTATAGGGTAGGGAATTTTATTTTTTGGGGGGGCTTTTTTATTTTGTTAGGGGGATTAGAGTAGGTGTAATTAGTTTAAAATTCTTGAAATTATTTTTTTATTTTCTGTAATTTTGTGTTGTTGTTTTTTTGTACTTTAGTTTATTTTATTTAATTGTATTTAATTGTAGTTAGTTTAGGTAAATAATTTAATGATAGTGTAGTGTTAGGTGTAATTGTAATTTAGGTTAGGATTTATTTTACAGGTATATTTGTACTTATTTTAACTAGGTAGTTATTAAATAGTTAATAACTATTTAATAACTATTGTACGTAGTTAAAATAAATACAAAGTTGCCTGTAAAATAAATATAAACCCTAAGATAGATACAAATGTAACTATTAGTTATATTGTAGCTAGCTTAGGGTTATTTTATAGGTAATTATTTAGTTTTAAAAAGGATTAATTTATTTAATTGTAGTAATTTTATTTCGTTTTATTTAAATTATATTTAAGTTAGGGGGGGTGTTAGACTTAGGTTTAGGGGTTAATTAATTTAATATAGTAGCGGCGACGATGGGGCAGCAGATTAGGGGTTAATAAATGTAGGTAGGTTGCGGCGACAATTGGGGGGGCAGATTAGGGGTTAATAAATATAATGTAGGTGTGGGCGATGTTGGGGACGACAGATTAGGGGTTCATAAGGATAATGTAGGTGGTGGCGGTGTCCGGAGTGGCAGATTAGGGGTTAAAAATATAATGCAGGTGTCGGCGATGTTGGGGACGGCAGATTAGGGGTTAATAAGTGTAAGATTAGGGGTGTTTAGACTCGGGGTTCATGTTAGGGTGTTAGGTATAGACATAAATTTTATTTCCACATAGGAATCAATGGGGCTGCGTTAGAAGCTGAACGCTGCTTTTTTGCAGGTGTTAGGTTTTTTTTCAGCTGAATCCCCCCATTGTTTCCTATGGGGAAATCGTGCACGAGCCCGTTTTGCCAGCTCACCGCTACCGTAAGCAACACTGGTATTGAGGTGAGATGTGGAGCTAAATTTTGCTCTACACTCACCTTTTTGCGGCTAACGCCGGGTTTAAAAAAACCTGTAATACCAGCGTTGTCTTAAGTGAGCGGTGAGAAAAAAACTGCTCGTTAGCAACGCACCCCTGTTACCACAAAACTCGTAATCACAGTGAAACTCAGGAGGCACCTGATGTACATAATTTCTAGTATTACCTTCTACTAGTAATATTAGTACTGATCAACAAAATACTGAAGTATATTCAAACGATGAGGATTCCTCTAATAGTAAGGTTCCCTCATCAGACGTAGAACCTGATAATCCCTTCTTTTTATTTAAAATTGAACATACTCGTTCTCTTATAAAGGAAGTCTTAGTCATTTTAGGGATTGAAGAAGCTAAACCTTCTGATTATAAACCCTGAAATTAAACTCAGTATATAAAACTGTTGTCAATCTCCCTGAGATTTTCCCTATACCCGATGATGTCTCTGGTATGATTGCTAAGAAATGGTCTAAACCAGGCGTCTGTTTTAACCCTTCTTCAAGGTTTTAAAAGCTATATCCTTTACCTACTGCTAGCTATATCTATTTCTGACGTGGCTGCTGCTTCTACTTTCTTGTTAAGCAGTCTTGCACAGCAGTTTTCCACTGACCCTGAATATTCTAATTTATTGAATTTACTTAAAAATTAAAATAATTTTATTTGTAAAACTTTTTTAATATTATGAAAATCAACATCAAAAGCATGTCTCTAGCTATTATTACCAGAAGAGCATTATGGCTTAAATTCTGGAATGCTGACATGGTGTCTAAAACTAGACTACTGTCCCTTTCTTCCCGAGGAAAAAAAATATTTGGGTCTCAACTGGATTCTATTTTTTTTAAATCAGATCTGAAATATATATGAGTAATTATTCCAGTTCTGTTACAGGAACAAGGGATGGGTTTTTTATTAAAATCTCTTCATTGTACCAAAGAAGGGACATTCTTTTAGACCAATTCTGGACCTGAAAACTCTAAACAAATTTGTAAGAATAACAGCTTTCAAAATGGAAACTATAAGGACTATTCTGCCTTTTGTTTAACAAGGTCACTTTATGTCCACAATAGATTCACAGGATGCTTACCTTCTCATTCCAATACACCCAGAACACTACCGATTCCTGAGGTTCTCTTTTCTGGAAAAGCGTTACCAGTTGATCGCAAAAAAGATATTGCAGAACTAGAAAAAGTTGAGAGCAGGGCCACAAAGCTAATAAGGGGAAGGGAGAAGGAGAGGCTAGCCAAACTGGGTTTGTTTTCTCTGGAAAAAGGTGCTTGAGAGGTGACATGATTACTTTATATAAATATATTCAATATATTCATATACAGAGATGGCAGAAACTCTGTTTATTCCCAAAAAAAATTGTGACAAGAGGTCACAATTTAAGGTTGGTGGAAAGGAGATTTTATGTCCTGCAACGGAAATGTTTTTTTACTGTAAGAGCAATACATTTTTGGAACTCATTACCAAAGGAGGTAGTGAATGCCAATACCGTAGATACATATAAAAATTGTTTGGATACACTTCTGGCTAGAAACAAATTTCATGGATATGATTGCTTGTATTAAATGGGTCACCTATAGTGGGATTAATTTAAGCTCAACTGGAGCTTTTTTTGTAAGTATATTAGATTTGTATAGGTTGAACTTGATGGACTTCAGTCTTTTTTCAACCTCATCGTTTTCATATGAGACCTCTTCAGCTTTGTATACTGTGCCAAAGATGCAAGGATTATACTCAAATATCACAACAGATATTCTTAGATCCCTATATGCAACTTTCTCTGACTTGGTGGATAAATCACCAGTCTATTCTTTAGGGGCTTCCTTTGCTCAATCTACCTAGTCTGTGATCTCTACAGATGCAAGTCTTACAGGTTGGGGTGCTATTTAGGGGTCTCTGACAGCACAAGGAGTTTTAGAATCCTCTGAAGGCTAGGTTACCAATCAATATTTTGGAACTCCATGCTCTCTCCAGGTCCCTTCAAGCTTGGCTTCTATTGAAGAAGGAATCTAATCTCTGTTTTCAGACAGACAATGTTATGATAGTGGACTATGTCAATCTTCAAGGGGGAATTTCGAATCCTTTCTTGGACAGAAACCAATTTCTGCCTCATCTCTGCAATTCACATCTCAGGTGTAGACATCTGGAAGGCAGGTTACCTCCATCGTCAATCCCTACATCCAGGAGAGTGGTCTCTCCACCAAGATGTGTTCTGACTTTCCAACTATGGGGGCCTACCAGAAATAGTTCTGATGGCTTCTTATTTAAACAACAAACCTCCCAGGTACCTTGCAAGGTCAAGGGATCCTCAGACAGAGGTGTTGGATGCTCTAGCAGTTCCCTAGTTTTACCAGCCTGCCTATATATTCCCCCTCTGGTCCTGCTTCCCAGAGTGATTTCCAAAATAAAAATGGAACAATCACATGTAATCCTGATAGCCCCAGCATGGCCTCACAGGATATGATATGTGGATCTGGTCCGAATGTCCAGTTGCCCGCCATGGCCTCTTCCTCTAAGGCCAGATCTTCTGTCTCAAGGTCCCTTTTTTCCATCCAGATCTAAAGTGTCTAAACTTGATGGCATGGAAATTTAACGCTTAGTTCTCAGTCATAGAGGATTCTCTGACTGTGATTAACACTATTATTCAGGCCTGCAAGACTTTTTCTAAAAAGATCTATCACAAGATTTGAAAAACTTATATATCAAGGTGTTGTTCCCATGATTATTCCTGGCATTCTTTTAGAATTCCTAGATTTATTCAGGGTAGTTTAGATAAGGATTTATCTGCCAGTACTTTGAAAGGACAAATTTCTGCCCTTTTTGTATTGTTTCAAAGAAAAATTATCTAATCTTCCCGATTATTCCTTTTTTTTGTTCAGGCTTTAATCCCGATTAACCTATTATTTGGCCTATTACTGCTCCTTGGAGTCTTAACCTAGAATTAAATGTCTTGCAGTCTATACGAAATATATATGTATAAGTATATATATGAGGAAGAAAGGGGGGTCACCAGCGCTAAAACTACAATAGGAGTGTTAATTTGTATGTAATAGATGGTGTAGAGAAACTATGCCAATGGTTAAAGATGTAATGGTCTTGTTATCTATAATAAAAGTCTGCACTCGCTTTGTTGGTAGGGAGTGCAACAAAACTTGTATATATAAATAAGTATAAGAACTGAGCGTGCTGCCTAAAATGTGAGTCAGTGTATCCGTGTCACTGAGTAAAATGTGAGTCGAAAGAGAAATTCTCAGTAGTGAGTATGTGAGAATTTCTCTTTCGACTCACATAAGTATATATATATATATATATATATATATATATATATATATATATATATATATATATATATATATATATATATATATATACAAAACACGGAAGGGGACTGCACTCTCAGACCGGACCGGGTACACATCCCATGACCCTGCAACATGCTCAGCACATAAGCCTGTTCACCCTTCACTTGTTCCCAGTTTGTTTGGATTGAGAGCTTGCATTGTGTGGCTGTTTTAGGGTCCCAGGTTTCTGGAAAGGACCTTGACGTGGTACCTGGGCTTGTCCCATTTGGCCAAATGCGGTAACTAACCTTTCCATTTTTGCTTTTAAAGCTTAACTGAGAGCTTGTAAGTGAGTGCTGGACTTTCTCTGTGTGTTGTATTAATTTGTTTTGTAATTTTCCCTATGGTTCTTGCACCCAGACCTGTCTGGGGTTAACTGCCTGTGACTCTGGGGACAGCACAGCTTCCTGTGAGTGCCAGTGAGCACCCAGGGCTGAGCATGTTGCAGGGTCATGGGATGTGTACCCGGTCCGGTCTGAGAGTGCAGTCCCCTTCCGTGTTTTGTATATGTCTGGGGTGATTACATAAGCCTGTGCACCCTTCACTTGTTCCCAGTTTGTTTGGATTGAGAGCTTTCATTGTGTGGCTGTTTTAGGGTCCCAGGTTTTTGGAAATGACCTTGGTACCTGGGCTTGTCCCATTTGGTCAAATGCGGTAACTAACCTTTCCATTTTTGCTTTTAATCTTAATTGAGAGCTTGTAAGTGAGTGCTGGACTTTCTCTGTGTATATAAATAGATTGAGGATCAGGATCCGGTATCTATACCTTGTGATCTTCAATAAGTAGCAGGCACTCAGAGTATAGAATAAACACATAACGTTTTGGCCCCTCACAGAGGCCTTGGTCACTTGTAGAAAAACAACATATATCAACATACCCCTAGAGAAGTGACTTTTATACCCCCCTAATAGTTTACCTGATTCACTACCTGAGACCTGCGAAAAACACGTTCACGATGTGTCACTGAACCAAGCTGCGACGCACATACGTCATCTCCCAGCATCCGTTGTCATATCAACCCACTAACGCAACGCTCAAACTTCCTACATAGAGATCGTGGCACTGCCGGGTGGTAAACACCCCCCCTATTGCAGTAGCTTTGTTGTGATGCGTAGCCATGGCAACAAGTTGTCCAATACGGACATTAATACACAAATGTCAAGCGTGAATGTGTAATTAACAGCATGTAGTAAAGCGGGCAAAACACCTAAGTGTGAGTTATATCTATCATATAGAAATATATACATTAGTCAATCTAAGTATTAAAGGACCATACTTGCAAATTTATACATATGTCAAAAAGGCTGCAATCGTATATAGACCACCCTAACAGAGACCTGTTAGTAATTTAATAGGACCAAAGAGATCCAATAAAATTATTATTATTAGACTGACATAGATAAAAAATAAAAACAATATGCCTCAAGGACATGGTAGAAACTTATATACGAGGAGAGGAAGCCAACAGTCCTATTGATAGAAACAGCTGTAGTCCACCATCGTGTTCAACCCCCTTGGTGTAATTGTATCCAATTTATGTTTCCATCTAGATTTCATTCTCAGTAAAGCTTTGGCATGATCAGGTACGGGCATGAACACATTCTTCTTCCAGAACAGAACTCCATTAAGTTTTATCATCGCTACATAGATGACATTTTTCTAATCTGAGGAGGCAGTGCAGACTATTTAACATAATGGTTTACCATATAATAAACTGTTCGCTTTAAACTTGAATGCAACTGTGATAAAATACACTTTTTGGATGTTGAGATTTACAAAAGGGTCACCGACAAAGGTCTCAGGCTGAACACCACATTGTACAGTATAGTAAGCCGACTGATAAGAACTCCCTATTGCAGTACACTAGTATTTACCCACAGTTCCAAAAAACAGGAGTGAGCTCCTCCCAGCTTCTGCGTGTTGTTCGTAACAATACCGAGGAGGTCCACAAGAAGACACAACTGGACACAATGTCTCAACCTTTCATCAATAGAGGATATCCAGAGTCCATTGTGAAAACACAATGTGAGACAGCACATACCCTCACCCAACAATCCATCATTTCCAAACCTCAGAAACCAGTCGACAAACATTTGAACTTTATTATTATGTACATACCAGCGTCTGGTACTCTCCAGAAGATTGTTAAACCAACATTGGCCTATTCTATAATCGGACACCAGGTTACCGTTTAGAAACATTCCACCACCCAAACTGGTTTATAAGAGATTGAGGAATCTCAGGGATTTTCTGGTCAAGACGGACCCTGTCCATAGCTATCAAAAGAGCACCTGGCTACCCCAAGGCAAGAAAGGATGCTATAGGTGTGGAAATTGCACAACTTGCAATAGCCTGATTACAGGCAATCTGTTCCATCCTCCACATACTGACCATATGTTTCCAATTCGCCACTGCCTGACATGTACATTGGACCATGTTATCTATGTCATCTGTCCATGGGTAAAACCGTTACCACATTCAAAGAGAGGTTGGCAAACCATAAATCTGCCATTAGGCTTGCTTTTACTAAAGGTGGATCGGATCAACCTGTAGCCCGGCATTTTCAGCAGACCGGGCACGCAGTCTCATCTATGAGAACAATACTGATAGATCACATTCCAAAATTCAGACGTGGTGGTGATCGTGCCAAAGCTTTACTGAGAATAGAATCTAGATGGATCCATAAATTGGATACAATTACACCGAGGGGGTTGAACACGATGGTGGACTACAGTTGTTTCTATCAATAGGACTGTGGGCTTCCTCTCCTCGTATATAAGTTTCTACCATGTCCTTGAGGCATATTGTTTTTATGTTTTATCTAGGTCAGTCTAATAATTTTATTGTATCTCTTTGGTCCTATTAAATTATTAACAGGTCTCTGTTAGGGTGGTCTATATACGATTGCAACAAAGATTTCACAGTTCAATCAATAGGATTTCAGTGAGAGAGAGAGATGATGAAGTGAAATTTAAAAAGTCATTTTATTAAATTCGTAAAAAAACAGACCTGGCACAGCACATAGAAATCCCCACTGCTGACGCGTTTCCTGCCTCACGGGCAGTTCATCAGAGCATACAGAGATCACCTGAAGCTGCTGTTTTACACACACAGGTACACCAAGAGAGACCAATCACATAGAAGCTAGGTGTGTATAAGAAAAAAACCCACCCTTTAACTCCTTCAAATCCGTTAACATATTACACATTATTTAAATATAACTGAACCAATTGGGTTTCCTCAGGAAAAACAGCACAAAAGAAATACAAAATAGAAAACAAAGTTGATTAAAAATGAAAAAAATGAAAAAAATAAATGTTTCGAATAAAACATGATTTGGGAACATTATAAATCATAACAATTTATCTATAGTTGTAACATCTCTAATCAAATGTTTACAAATTGCTAAAATTTGATATTAGCAAAAGTGAAAACAAAAATATAAGTGAAATAGCCCATTAATATTAAAGTATAAAAGATAAATGCAAATTATTAACTAAGGGTCATCACCAAGACTATGTTAGTCAAGAATTGATTAGAGAAAAAATAGACAAATAACTTTAAGCAGATGATTAAGCCAATTATTCAGTGTTTTGATTATATATTCTTAAAAAGACACATACCCTGGCAACATTACTATATGGACTAAAAGAGACACTAAGTTCTGAAATTGCATGGGTTATAAAAATATGTGAAAAATATGTGAGATAACTTTACAGGGAATTAGACTGGACAGGTTAACATCTGTCTTTCTGCAGTCTCTAATCTATAAATATAGATCAACTCCTGTCTATGAAAAGTTTGACATCACTAATTTTGTTTATTCCTAGTGGATGACCTGTTTTTAAGGTGTGAATCCAAAAAATTTCTCTTTTTGATAGAGCCTGATACCTATCTCCTCCTCTAGCTCCCAATGTGACTTGCTCAATTCCTTGAAAATGAAAGTGAGCAAGTCCATCTGCTTAAAGTTATTTGTCTATTTTTTCTCTAATCAATTCTTGACTAACATAGTCTTGGTGATGACCCTTAGTTAATAATTTGCATTTATCTTTTATACTTTAATATTAATGGGCTATTTCACTTATATTTTTGTTTTCACTTTTGCTAATATCAAATTTTAGCAATTTGTAAACATTTGATTAGAGATGTTACAACTATAGATAAATTGTTATGATTTATAATGTTCCCAAATCATGTTTTATTCGAAACATTTATTTTTTTCATTTTTTTCATTTTTAATCAACTTTGTTTTCTATTTTGTATTTCTTTTGTGCTGTTTTTCCTGAGGAAACCCAATTGGTTCAGTTATATTTAAATAATGTGTAATATGTTAACGGATTTGAAGGAGTTAAAGGGTGGGTTTTTTTCTTATACACACCTAGCTTCTATGTGATTGGTCTCTCTTGGTGTACCTGTGTGTGTAAAACAGCAGCTTCAGGTGATCTCTGTATGCTCTGATGAACTGCCCGTGAGGCAGGAAACGCGTCAGCAGTGGGGATTTCTATGTGCTGTGCCAGGTCTGTTTTTTTACGAATTTAATAAAATGACTTTTTAAATTTCACTTCATCATCTCTCTCTCTCACTGAAATCCTATTGATTGAACTGTGAAATCTTTGTTGCATATTTGTTAAATGTTTAATACGAGTTCAGGAGAGCTCCAACAGTTCTAATATAGGACAGCGCACGTCACAGGTACTCACCTGTTGAAATTATCAGTGAAGTATACACAGCGTTCATGCCGGAGGCCAGACAGTTTACTAAAGAGTACCTTTGAATCATTTGTATCTGCTACCAAGCTGAATCTGTCTGAAATATACAGTTAACGATTGACACCGGAGTGGTAAGCACGCTGTTTATGCATATCATAAGTCTGAAGTGTATATTATAGGAACGGTTCTTTTCACCTGTAAATTCAGTGATTCCCGCATTTGTTGGGGCCCCTAATGAGGGGTTGTTCACAAAAGGTATATGGACACTACTATTACACTGTATAAGTCTAACACAACATTTTGAAATATTATATACGATTGCAGCCTTTTTGGCATATGTATAAAATTGCAAGTATGGTCCTTTAATACTTTGACTAATGTATATATTTCTATATGATAGATGTAACTCACACTTAGGTGTTTTGCCCTCTTCGCTACATGCCATTAATAACACATTCACGCTTGACATTTGTGTATCAATGTCCGTATTGGACAACTTGTTGCCATGGCTATGCATTACAACAAAGCTACTGCAATAGGGGGGGTGTTTACCACCCGGCAGCACCAGGATGTCTATGTAGGAAGTTTGAGCGTTGCGTTAGTGGATTGACATGACAGCGTATGTGCGTCGCAGCTTGATTCAGTGACACACGGTGAACGTGTTTTTTTGCGGGTCTCAGGTAGCAAATCAGGTAAACTATTAGGGGGTATATAAGTCACTTCACTAGGGGTATGTTAATATATGTTGCGTTTGTACATGTGAACAAGGCCTCTGTGAGGGGCCGAAACGTTATGTGTGTGTTTTTTTTAACACAATAAAGGTGTTGATTCTATACTCTGAGTGCCTGCTACTTCTTGAAGATCACAAGGGATAGATACCAGATCCTGATCCTCAATCAATCTATTTTGAAAGTCTACAGCAGTGCACCGAGGTGTTGGATATTGTTGGTGAGTGTTGATCTCTCTCTCTCTATATATATATATACACACAGTATATATACTCCTCCTTTTTGAGCCTATTCATTAATTGGACATTAAACTACTTTCTTGGAAAGTGTTGTTTCTTTTGGCTATCCCTTCTGCTAGAAGAGTTTCTGAATTGTCTGCTCTCTCCTGTGAGTCCCCTTATCTGATTTTACATCAGGATTTAGTTGTTTTTGCAAACTACTTTTCAATCTTTACCTAAAGTTGTTAAACTCGCACAACATTAATAGGGAAATTATCGTTCGCTCCTTGTGTCCTAATCCTTAAAATGCTATTTAAAAAATTTGCATTCTTTGAATGTTGTTAGAACCTTAAAATATTATGTTGCTGCTACTAAGGTTTTCAGACAGACTTCTAGTCTGTTTGTTCTTTTTTCTGGTCCTGAGAAAGGCCAGAACGCCTCTGCTATTTCTTTAGTCTCTTGGTTGAAACTTTTGATTCACAAAGCTTATTTGGAGGCGGGTCAGCCTCTGCCTCATAGAATTACAGCTCATTCTAGATTGATTGCCACATATTAAGTTTTCAAGAATGAGGCTTCAGTTGATAAAGTTTGCAAAGCGACCACTTTGTCTTCTCTGCCTACCTTTTCTAAATTTTGCACTAAAATACCAGGCAGTCCCTCTCTGAATGAGAGAGATGGCAACCCCTGACATACGTTTCAGTCTAGTGTGGGCCTCATCAGTGAGGTGCATCCATATCCCTCTAGGTACATTGGGCAATTAGTTTATGTATAGATTCCCACCATCAACCTTAGGGAGAGTAATCCCTAGGGGTCATAATTAGCATGCAGCAGCTGTATTCAAACCAGGCTTAATAGATTCTTTTATGGCTAGTTACCACCATAGGAGCAGTCACTTTTTGCCCAGCATGTGCCTTTCACAGAGATTAACTTTCTTGCAGTGATCAGTTACGCAACTAACAAAACAAATAAAAAGTTACATTGTATCCGCATATTTTTAGACACACACACATACCCCATACATACACACTCATACCCACACACACATACATGCACACCACACAAATACATACCCACACTCACATACATGCACATTCATACACATACACATACATGCACACCACACACACACACCCACACATGCACACCACACAAATATATATCCACACACACATACTGTCCATATGCATACACACACATACATGCACCAAACACATACATGCACACCACACACATACATATGCATACACACACATACATGCACCACACACAAACACTCATACACACCACACACATATGCAAAAACATACATACATACATGCACCACACACAAACACTCATACACACCACACACATACATATGCAAACGCGCACATACACACCACACACATACATGCATACCTTGCAAATACATAGACACACACATACATATGCAAACACATACATACATGCACCACACACAAACACTCATACACACCACACACATACATATGCAAACACACACATACACACCACACACATACATGCATACCTTGCAAATACATAGCCACACACACTACACACACATGCATATGCAAACACATACATACATGCACCACACACAAACACTCATACACACCACACACATACACATGCAAACACACACATACACACCACACACATACATGCATACCTTGCAAATACATAGCCACACACACTACACACCACACACATATGCAAATACATACATACATACACCACACACACTCATACACACCACACACATACATATGCAAACACACACATACACACCACACACATACATGCATACCTTGCAAATACATAGCCACACACACTACACACACATACATATACAAACACACACATACACACTCATACACACCACACACATACATGCATACCTTGCAAATACATAGCCACACACACTACACACACATACATATACAAACACACACATACACACTCATACACACCACACACATATACATGCACACCATGCAAATAAATAGCCACACTCACTACACACACATACATATACAAACACACATACACACTCATACACACCACACACATATACATGCACACCATGCAAATACATAGCCACACATACACACTCATACACACCACACACATATACATGCACACCATGCAAATACATAGTCACACATACATATGCATACACACACATACATGCACACCAGACACCACACACATATACATGCACACCACACACATATACATGCACACCACACATATGCATAAACACATACATGCACACCACACAAATACAAACACACCACACACATATATATGCACACACACATACATACCCACACATACATAAAAACTACACACAAATACATATGCATGCACACCACACGCACACCACACACACACAATGACAGCAAGTTCTAGTTTGAGCTCTCTCTTAAAGGGACAGTAAATTTAAAATTAAAGTTCTGTGATTATAAACACTTTCTAAAATACCAGATCCTAATGAGCATTAGCAATAATTCACAGAATATATATATGCATTTTGTGATTGGCTGATGGCTTCCCCATGATGCATTGGGAAGGAACATTTAACTAACTTTGAAATCTGTCAGAAAAAATTGAATTTAATAGATATTGAAAACAAATGATCTGCTGCACCAATGCGCTGCATGCAAGCAAAAATGACTGCACCACTTTGGGATTCGATACAAATGATTTTTAAGGGACAGCTAAAAGCTAACAAGAACGTTAATGCCTTTTTGCATTTGAAATAGACTACATAAACTAGTACTAGTATTGTATTGTGTATTGTGTTTGTAATTTATGTCAGAGCTCTAATAAATGACTATAAAAAAATATTAACTGCCTTGAATGTGATTTGAACCTGGGTTCTTTAAAGGGATATGAAACACAAAAATGATCTTATATGGTTCAGACAGAGCAAACCATTTTTTAAAAGATTCCAATTTACTTCTATTATCACATTTCTTTCAATCCCATGATATTCTCTGGTCAATTTATCAACCCCTTCTTCAGGCTTTCGCCTGCCTACGGCCGCAGGTTCTCACGAGAGAACCTGCAGTCCGTATTCATCAAGTAGCGGTCAGTAGACCGCTGCTTCCCTAAACTTTCGCCACCTCTAAGGTGGTGAATTTCAATCTCCCCAGTCTCGACCGAGAAGACTGACAGCTCCTGCCCTGTGCACGCGAGCGCAAAAACATAATTTATGTAAGAACTTACCTGATAAATTCATTTCTTTCATATTAGCAAGAGTCCATGAGCTAGTGACGTATGGGATATACAATCCTACCAGGAGGGGCAAAGTTTCCCAAACCTTAAAATGCCTATAAATACACCCCTCACCACACCCACAATTCAGTTTAATGAATAGCCAAGAAGTGGGGTGATAAGAAAGGAGCGAAAGCATCAAAAATAAGGAATTGGAATAATTGTGCTTTATACAAAAAAATCAAAACCACCACAAAAAGAGTGGGCCTCATGGACTCTTGCTAATATGAAAGAAATGAATTTATCAGGTAAGCTCTTACATAAATTATGTTTTCTTTCATGTAATTAGCAAGAGTCCATGAGCTAGTGACGTATGGGATAGCAGATACCCAAGATGTGGAACTTCCACGCAAGAGTCACTAGAGAGGGAGGGATAAAATAAAGACAGCCAATTCCGCTGAAAAATTAATCCACAACCCAAATCAAAAGTTTCAATTTTTATAATGAAAAAAACTGAAGTTATAAGCAGAAGAATCAAACTGAAACAGCTGCCTGAAGTACTATTCTACCAAAAACTGCTTCTGAAGAAGAGAAAACATCAAAATTATAGAATTTAGTAAAAGTATGCAAAGAAGACCAAGTCGTTGCTTTGCAAATCTGATCAACAGAAGCTTCATTCTTAAAAGTCCAGGAAGTAGAAACTGACCTAGTAGAATGAGCCGTAATCCTCTGAGGCGGGGATTAACCCGACTCCAAATAAGCAAGATGAATCAAAAGCTTTAACCAAGATGCCAAAGAAATGGCAGAAGCCTTCTGACCTTTCCTAAAACCAGAAAAGATAACAAATAGACTAGAAGTCTTTCTGAAATCTGAATAGCTTCAACATAATTTCAAAACTCTTACCACATCCAAAGAATGTAAGAATCTCTCCAAAGAATTCTTAGTATTAGGACACAAGGAAGGGACAATTATTCCTCTACTAATGTTGTTAAAATTCACAACTTTAGGTAAAAATTGAAATGAAGACGGCAAAACCACCTTATCCTGATGAAAAATCAGAAAAAGGAGACTCACAAGAAAGAGCAGATAATTCAAAAACTGTTCTAGCTGAAGAGATGTATAAAAGGAACAATACTTTCCATGAAAGTAATTTAAATGTCCAAAGAAAGCATATGCTCAAACGAAAGAGCCTGTAAAGCCCTCAGAACCAAATTAAGACTCCAAGGAGGAGAAATTGGCTTAAATGACAGACTTGATATGAACCAAAGCCTGAACAAAACAATGAATAACAGAAATATTAGCAATTTTTCTGTGAAAACAGCACAGAAAAAGCAGAGATTTGTCCTTGCAAGGAAGTTGCAGACAAAAACCCTTATCTAAACCATCCTGAAGAAACTATAAAATCCTAGGAATTCTAAAACAATGCCAAGAGAATTTATGAGAAGAGCATCAAGAGATGTAAATCTTTCAAACTCGATAATAAATCTTACTAGACACAGATTTACGAGCATGCAACATAGTATTAATCACTGAGTCAGAGAAACTTCTATGACTAAGTATTAAGCATTAAATCTCCATACCATCAAATTAATAATTTTAGTTCCTGATGGAAAAAATGAATGTTAAGATATAAGGTCTGGCCTTAATGGAAGTGACCAAGATTGGCCACTGGACATCCGAACAAGAACCATATACCAAAACCTGTGCGGCCATGCTGGAGCCACCAGCAACACAAAAGATTGATCCCTGATGATTTTGAAAATCACTCTAAAAAGAAGAACCAGAGGTGAAAAAATATAGGCAGATTGATAACTCCAAGGAAGTGTCAATGCATACACTGCTTCCGCCAGAGGATCCCCGGACCTGAATAGGCCCCTGGGAAGTTCCTTGTTTAGATGAGATGCCATCAGATCTATTTCTGAAAGCCCTCACATCTGAATAATTTGAAAAAACACATCTGGGTAAAGAGACCATTCTCCCGGATGTAAAGCTTGATTGACAGAGATAATCCGCTTCCCAATTGTCTATACCTGGGAAATGGACTGCAGAAATTAGACAGGAGCTGGGCTTAGCCAAAGCAAGTATCCGAGATACTTCTTTCACAGCCTAAGGACTGAAAGTCCCACCCTGAATGATTGACATATGCCACAGTTGTGACATTGTCTGTCTGAAAAACAATAAATGTCTCTTTCTTCAAAAAGAAGCCAAAACTGAAGAACTCTGAAAAATGCACGGAGTTCCAAAATATCGATTGGTAATCTCGCCTCCTGAGATTTCCAAACCTCTTGTGCTGACAGAGATCCCCAGACAGCCTACCAACATAAAAGACTTGCATCTGTAGTGATCATGGTCCAGGTTGAATGAACCAAAGAGACCCGTAGAACTATATGATGGTGATCTAACCACCAAATCAAAGATAGTTGAACATTGGGATTCAAAGATATAAAAAGTGATATCCTAGAATCCCTGCACCATTAATTCAGTATAAAAAAACTGGAAATGTTTCTTATGAAAATGAGCAAAGGGAATTGAATCCAATGCTGCAGCCATAATACCTAAAACTTCCATGCATATAGCAACTGAAGGAAATAATAGAGACTGAAGGTTCCGACAAACGGAACCCAATAAAATTGTCACTTGTCCGCTAGAGACAAAGACATTGACACAATCTATCTAGAAACCTAAAAAAAGGTGACCCTTGTCTGAGGAATCAAGGAGCTTTTGATAAAAAGATCCTCTAACCATGTCTTGAAGAAACAACAAAAGTTGAATCATATGAGATTCCGCAGAACGAAAAGACTGAGCCAGTACCACGAGACCGTCCAAATAAGGAAACACTGAGAACCTTGAAAAGATTCTTAGAGCTGTCGCTAGACCAGAAGGAAAAGCAACAAATTGGTAATGCTTGTCAAAAAAAGAGAATCTCAGAAAATGAAAATAATCTGAATGAAAACAGAAAATGAAGATATGCATCTATTGTATCTATTGTAAACAAATAATGCCCTTACTGACCAAAAAGGCAGAATAGACCATATAAACACCATTCTAAAAGATGGTATACTTATATGACAATTTAAAAAAGATTTTCTATCTTTGGGATAATTAATAGTTTTGAATAAAACCCCCAAACCCTGTTCCTAAAAAGGAACTGGTATATATACCCCAGAAAACTCCAGGTCTGAGCAGCTCCTTGAGCCCCAACGGGTGACCAGCCGCGCTTCACAAGTAACCAATACATAAAACTTCCAATTATAAACATGTTACTTGGGGAAGAATTTAGAATTCCGTTCCTTAGTAAGAACAAAAACTAATAAAAGCTTAAAATTTAGCCTTAGAACTCAATCTTGAAGCCCAGAGTAACAGTTGAAGAATTGAATCCAATTGTGAACCAAATAATTGATTACCTTGGAAAAAAAGAAATATGGAATTTAGAGATCAAATTAGCATTCCAAGATTGAAATCCCAAAGTTCTTCTAGCTAAAATAGCTAAAGACATAGATTAAACCTCATTTGTGAAAATATCCAAAAAATGACGACACAAATGAAATTATTAGCATGTTGATCAACTTAACAATGCTAAACAAATCATAATCCGATACTTGTTGCACTAAAGTATCCAACCAGAAAGTTGAAGCAGTTGCAACATCAGCCAAATAAATTACAGGTCTAAGAAAAGTACCTGAAAATAAATAATTTTCCTTAAAGGGACAGTCTACCATAGAATTGTTATGGTTTTAAAAGATAGATAATCCCTTTATTACCCATTCCCCAGTTTTGCATAACCAACACAGTTATATTAATATACTTTTTATCTATGTGATTACCTTGTATCTAGGAACCTTCTTCCAGCCCCCTGATCACATGACTGTGACTGTTTATTATCTATTGTCTTGCAGTTAGCATTGTGTTGTGCTAAATCTTAAATAACCCCCTGTGCCTGAACACAGTGTTATCTATACCACTTGTACTTTCTGTCTCTTTGTGTTGAAAAGAGATTTAAAAAGCCTGTGATAAGAGGCAGCCCTCAAAGGCTTAGAAATTAGCATATGAGCCTACCTAGGTTTAGTTTAAACTAAGAATACCAAGAGAAAAAAGCAAATTTGATGATAAAAGTAAATTGGAAAGTTGATTAATATTAAAAGTCCTATCTGAATAATGAAAGTTTAATTTATACTAGACTGTCCCTTTAAATAAGATACAAGTTTCCCAAGGAAAAAAATAAATACTATTTGCTATTGGAATAGTAGTATGTTTAGCAAGAGTAGAGATAGCCCCATTAACTTGGGGGATCTTCCTCAAAACTTAAAACTAACTGTCGGCAAAGGATACAATTGAAAAACCTTAAAGAAGGAATAAAAGAAATTCCCGGCCTATTCCATTCCCTAGTATCAGGAACTGGAAAAAAACCTCTGAAGAAACCACAGAAGGTTAATAAGCAGAATTTAAATGTTAGCTAGTCTTAAAATCAAAAGAACTAGTTACTTCAATATCCAAAATAATCAACACCTTTTCAACAAAGAACGAATGTACTCTATTTAAAAATAGAAAAGTAGATTTGTTAGTGTCAATATCTGATGAAGAATATTCTGAATGAGAAAAAACACCATCAGAGAAGGATAATTCAGTATGTTGTTGGTCATTTGAAACTTCATCAACTAAATGAGAAGTTTAAAAAAGACCTAAAAATTTTATTAGAAGGCGGGATAGCAGACAAAGCCTTTTTAATAGAATCAGAAAAATATTCTTATAATTTCCTAAGTATATCTTGTACATAAGATGTAAAAAGAATAGCAATAGATAATGCATAAATACTAATGGACTCTGCATGTAAAAGTTTATCATAAAAACCTATTACAAACCATAGCTAAAGATAAACATTCATAACATTAAAATAAATGAACTTAGCTTTGGTAGGACTGATATCAGTCATCAGGAATCCCTCAGTATTTTCTGATACAGGAACAGTTTTTGAAATATCTTGCAATATGTAATAGAAAAAAACAACATATAAAGCAAAATTATCAAATTCCTTAAATGACAGTTTCAGGAATGGGAAAAAAATGCAAACAGAACAGGCCTCTAGAAACCAGAAGCACTAAAAAATGAGACTTAAATAATGTTAAAGATCTGGCGCCAAGAATGACGCCCATATATTTTTTGGCGCCAAAAACGTCTGCAACAAACATGAGAGCCAAAGATGACGCAACTACGTGAAAACCTCCGCCGTCAACTACGACGCCGGAAATGATGTCATTGACGTCAGACAAACGTCAATCTGGCGCCAAAAAAGTCTTGCGCCAAAAATGACTCAATAAATTCTAACATTTTTTGCACCCGCGAGCCTAACAGCCCGCAATTTAAAGGAAAAACGTCAATTGAAAATTTAGGTAAGAAAAATATTTAATTCATATGCATTTTCCCAAAAAAATGAAACTGACTGAATGAAGGAATACTGAATATCCTGAATCATGGCAAATATAAGTTTAAACACATATATTTAGAACTTTACATATAAAGTGCCCACCATAGCTTTGAGTGTCATAAATAAAAATAAGACTTACTTACCCTAAGACACTCATCAACATATAGTAGATAGCCAAACCAGTACTGAAAGAGAATCAGTAGAGGTAATGGTATATAAGAGTATATCGCCGATCTGAAAAGGGAGGTAGGAGAAGAAATCTCCACGACGATAACAGAGAACCTATGAAATAGATCCCCTAGAGGAAGACCATTGTATTCAAATAGGCAATACTCTTTTCACATCCCTCTGACATTCACTGCACTCTGAGAGGAAAACCGGGCTTCAGCCTACGTAGAATCTAGCACAAACTTACTTCACCACCTCCATGGGAGGCAAAGTTTGTAAAACTGAATTGTGGGTGTGGTGAGGGGTGTATTTATAGGCATTTTAAGGTTTGGGAAACTTAGCTCATGGACTCTTGCTAATTACATGAAAGAAATAGCGCTCATGTGCAATTCTGAATTCCGGCAGCAGATTTCAGCCCGCCAGAGGCGAGCTGCGGCAGACAGGGGTGCGTATGTGCGCCCCTGTCCGCCACAGCTTGATAAATCGACCCCTCTGTGTTGAAGAGATACCTAGGTAGGCATATAGAGAACTTCATGGCAGGAAATAGTGCTGCCATCATTCCTGCAAAACAGCTGCCATATAGTGCTCTAGAAATAGGCTGGCTCCTAAGCATACATCCCTGCTTTTCAACAAAAGATACCAGGAGAAAGAAGAAAAATTGACAATAGAAGTAAATTAGAACATTGTTTAAAATTGCATGCTCTATTTGAATCATGAAAGAAAAATGTTGGATTTCATATCTCATTAACATAGTGATAAACTCTGTATTCTTACATTTACAGTTCCCCTTTGTCAAAACAAATGTTTGGACACTCCTACAGGCTGCGCAGTCAACCGGCAAAAAGCAGCTAAATGATAAAATAAACTTAAAGGGACATGAAACCCAACTTGTTTCTTTCATGATTCAGATAGAGTATGTGATTTTAAACAACTTTCTAATTGACTTCTATTATCTAATTTTTGTTCTCTTGGTATCCTTTTTCGAAGGAGCAACAATGCAATACTGGGAACTAGTTAAAGGGACAATGAACCCAATTTTTGTTCTTTCATGATTCAGATAGAGCACGCAATTTTAAGCAACTTTGTAATTTACTTCTATTAGCAATTTTTCTTCATTCTCTTGCTATCTTTATTTGAAAAAGAAGGCATCTACCCTAAGGAGCCAGTACATTGTTGGTTCAGAACCATGGACAGAACTTGTTTATTGGTGCTATCCAATCAGCAAGGACAACCCAGGTTGTTCACCAAAAATGGGCCGGCATCTAAACTTACATTCTTGCTTTTCAAATAAAAATACCAAGAGAATGAAGAAAATTTGATACTAGGAGTAAATTAGAATGTTGCTTAAAATTGCATGCTCTATCTGAATTACAAAATAAAAAAAATTGGGTTCAGTGTCCCTTTAATGCATTGGGTGAACTAATAACATGAGGCATATTTGTGCAGTCACCAATCCACTCAATCCTGAGTCTACATAGGTATCCTTCTTAAAGGGACATTTACACTAGATTTTCCTTTGCATAATTGTTTTGTAGATGATCCATTTATAAAGCACATCTGGAAATATTTTTGATATATATAACAATGTATAGTTTTGCTTATTTTTTAATAACATTGTTCTCATTATTAGACTCCTAACCAAGCCCCAAAGTATCAGATGTAGACCCAGGTCTACAGAGTCCTGCTGCTATTGTTTGTGTAATCTGTCTTTTCATATGCAGGGAAAGGGGAGTGTCTGATCTTTCTGCTTTCCCAGCCCATTTGACTGGGTGTCCCAACCTCATCAACAGTGCTAAGCTAGTAGCTTCTAAGTAAGTTCTGAAAAGTTTAAAAATGTATTTTTAGATCAGTATCTGTGTATATTCTTCTTCATAAAAGTGTATATTATCTGCAGTTATATGAAAATTGGTGTACACTGTCTCTTTAACAAAGGATACCAAGAGAACAAAACTAATTATATAATAGAAGTAAATTGGAGTTGTTTAAAATAACATGCTCTATCTGAAACATGAAAGACATATTTGGGTTTTATGTCCCTTTAAAGGAGCTATTTTGTTTAAAATTGCATGCTCTATTTGAATCATGAAAGAAAAATGTTGGATTTCATATCCCATTAACATAGTGATAAACTCTGTATTCTTACATTTACAGTTCCCCTTTGTCAAAACAAATGTTTGGACACTCCTACAGGCTGCGCAGTCAACCGGCAAAAAGCAGCTAAATGATAAAATAAACTTAAAGGGACATGAAACCCAACTTGTTTCTTTCATGATTCAGATAGAGTATGTGATTTTAAACAACTTTCTAATTGACTTCTATTATCTCATTTTTGTTCTCTTGGTATCCTTTTTTGAAGGAGCAACAATGCAATACTGGGAACTAGTTAAAGGGACAATGAACCCAATTTTTGTTCTTTCATGATTCAGATAGAGCACGCAATTTTAAGCAACTTTGTAATTTACTTCTATTAGCAATTTTTCTTCATTCTCTTGCTATCTTTATTTGAAAAAGAAGGCATCTACCCTAAGGAGCCAGTACATTGTTGGTTCAGAACCTTGGACAGCACTTGTTTATTGGTGCTATCCAATCAGCAAGGACAACCCAGGTTGTTCACCAAAAATGGGCCGGCATCTAAACTTACATTCTTGCTTTTCAAATAAAAATACCAAGAGAATGAAGAAAATTTGATACTAGGAGTAAATTAGAATGTTGCTTAAAATTGCATGCTCTATCTGAATTACAAAATAAAAAAAATTGGGTTCAGTGTCCCTTTAATGCATTGGGTGAACTAATAACATGAGGCATATTTGTGCAGTCACCAATCCACTCAATCCTGAGTCTACATAGGTATCCTTCTTAAAGGGACATTTACACTAGATTTTCCTTTGCATAATTGTTTTGTAGATGATCCATTTATAAAGCACATCTGGAAATATTTTTGATATATATAACAATGTATAGTTTTGCTTATTTTTTAATAACATTGTTCTCATTATTAGACTCCTAACCAAGCCCCAAAGTATCAGATGTAGACCCAGGTCTACAGAGTCCTGCTGCTATTGTTTGTGTAATCTGTCTTTTCATATGCAGGGAAAGGGGAGTGTCTGATCTTTCTGCTTTCCCAGCCCATTTGACTGGGTGTCCCAACCTCATCAACAGTGCTAAGCTAGTAGCTTCTAAGTACGTTTTGAAAAGTTTAAAAATGTATTTTTAGATCAGTATCTGTGTATATTCTTCTTCTTCATAAAAGTGTATATTATCTGCAGTTATATGAAAATTGGTGTACACTGTCTCTTTAACAAAGGATACCAAGATAACAAAACTAATTATATAATAGAAGTAAATTGGAGTTGTTTAAAATAACATGCTCTATCTGAAACATGAAAGACATATTTGGCTTTTATGTCCCTTTAAAGGAGCTATTTGTATTTTAAAAAAAATGTATATACACTCCAGTCCAGCAGGTAAAATGGATCATAGTAAACACATTAAATGGTAGACAATTTTAGATTAAACTGTCCCTTTAATGCCGATTTAAATTTGAATCTATGCTTTTTCATCTTATTATTATTAATATTATTTTAAAATCTCTTAACTCTACTCCATTTTGTGCGATTGTCACATGCTTTGAGCTCTGTCCCTCCCAGCAACTCCTATATGCTATTTATGCCCCAATGAAATGGTGGAAATCTAAACCCATCCAGAAATGTCGTAACTCCATCGTAACCACAAGGCAAAGGCAATGAGCTAGCTTGTCCAATCATGCCCATACAATGCCCTGACTCTACCCACAAACCACCCAGCCATGCCCATGTGCCACTCTGACCTACCCAACCACGCCTTCACCCCTGGTCACACCCTGCCCACCTCCATTCCTCTGCCACCTTGACTCCCCCAGTAGTATGAAATAAAGGATATTGATTGTAGTCTGTAACATTAGGCCTAGATTCATTGATGCTTGTGAGAATACCAAGAGACGTTGTTGTAACGACAAGATAATGTCTGTAATTAATTGCACATTGCGGCACCTATCATTCTTTGTGCTCAGTTAGTGGACCTTCCTGCCTACCTATAGTTGTGTAAGGTGCCCAGTATGTGATATAGGTGTCTAAGGCGCCCAGTATTTGATATAGTTGTATAAGGTTCCCAGTATGTGATATTGTTGTGTAAGGCACCCAGTATGTGATATAGTTGTGTAAGGTGCCCAGTATGTGATATAGTTGTGTAAAGTGCCCAGTATGTGATATAGTTGTGTAAGGTGCCCAGTATGTGATATTGTTGTGTAAGGTGCCCAGTATGTGATATTGTTGTGTAAGGTGCCCGGTATGTGATATTGTTGTGTAAGGTGCCCGGTATGTGATATAGTTGTGTAAGGTGCCCAGTATGTGATATTGTTGTGTAAGGTGCCCAGTATGTGATATAGTTGTGTAAGGTGCCCAGTATGTGATATTGTTGTGTAAGGTGCCCAGTATGTGATATAGTTGTGTAAGGTGCCCAGTATGTGATATAGTTGTGTAAGGTGCCCAGTATGTGATATTGTTGTGTAAGGTGCCCAGTATGTGATATAGTTGTGTAAGGTGCCCAGTATGTGATATAGTTGTGTAAGGTGCCCAGTATGGGATATTGTTGTGTAAGGCGACAGTATGTGATATAGTTGTGTAAGGTGCCCAGTATGTGATATTGTTGTGTAAGGTGCCCAGTTTGTGATATAGTTGTGCAAGGCGCCCAGTATGTGATATAGTTGTATAAGTCGCCCAGTATGTGATATAATTGTGTAAGGCGCCCAGTATGTGATATTGTTGTGTAAGGCGCCCAGTATGTGATATAGTTGTGTAAGGTGCCCAGTATGTGATATAGTTGTGTAAGGCGCCCAGTATGTGATATAGTTGTGTAAGGTGCCCAGTATGTGATATAGTTGTGTAAGGTGCCCAGTATGTGATATTGTTGTATAAGGTGCCCAGTATGTGATATAGTTGTGTAAGGTGCTCGGTATGTGATATAGTTGTGTAAGGTGCCCAGTATGTGATATAGTTGTGTAAGGTGCCCGGAATGTGATATAGTTGTGTAAGGTGCCCAGTATGTGATATAGATGTGTAAGGTGCTCGGTATGTGATATTGTTGTGTAAGGTGCCCAGTATGTGATATAGTTGTGTAAGGTGCCCAGTATGTGATATAGTTGTGTAAGGTGCCCAGTATGGGATATTGTTGTGTAAGGCGACCAGTATGTGATATAGTTGTGTAAGGTGCCCTGTATGTGATATTGTTGTGTAAGGTGCCCAGTATGTTATATAGTTGTGTAAGGCGCCCAGTATGTGATATAGTTGTATAAGGCGCCCAGTATGTGATATAGTTGTGTAAGGCGCCCAGTATGTGATATAATTGTGTAAGGCGCCCAGTATGTGATATTGTTGTGTAAGGCGCCCAGTATGTGATATAGTTGTGTAAGGTGCCCAGTATGTGATATAGTTGTGTAAGGTGCCCAGTATGTGATATAGTTGTGTAAGGCGCCCAGTATGTGATATAGTTGTGTAAGGTGCCCAGTATGTGATATAGTTGTGTAAGGTGCCCAGTATGTGATATTGTTGTATAAGGTGCCCAGTATGTGATATAGTTGTGTAAGGTGCTCGGTATGTGATATAGTTGTGTAAGGTGCCCAGTATGTGATATAGTTGTGTAAGGTGCCCGGAATGTGATATAGTTGTGTAAGGTGCCCAGTATGTGATATAGATGTGTAAGGTGCTCGGTATGTGATATTGTTGTGTAAGGTGCCCAGTATGTGATATTGTTGTGTAAGGTGCCCAGTATGTGATATAGTTGTGTAAGGTGCCCAGTATGTGATATAGTTGTGTAAGGTGCCCAGTATGGGATATTGTTGTGTAAGGCGACCAGTATGTGATATAGTTGTGTAAGGTGCCCTGTATGTGATATTGTTGTGTAAGGTGCCCAGTATGTTATATAGTTGTGTAAGGCGCCCAGTATGTGATATAGTTGTATAAGGCGCCCAGTATGTGATATAGTTGTGTAAGGCGCCCAGTATGTGATATAATTGTGTAAGGCGCCCAGTATGTGATATTGTTGTGTAAGGCGTCCAGTATGTGATATAGTTGTATAAGGCGCCCAGTATGTGATATTGTTGTGTAAGGCGCCCAGTATGTGATATAATTGTGTAAGGCGCCCAGTATGTGATATTGTTGTGTAAGGCGCCCAGTATGTGATATAGTTGTATAAGGCGCCCAGTATGTGATATTGTTGTGTAAGGCGCCCAGTATGTGATATAATTGTGTAAGGCGCCCAGTATGTGATATTGTTGTGTAAGGCGCCCAGTATGTGATATAGTTGTGTAAGGTGCCCAGTATGTGATATAGTTGTGTAAGGCGCCCAGTATGTGATATTGTTGTGTTAGGTGCCCAGTATGTGATATAGTTGTGTAAGGCGCCCAGTATGTGATATAGTTGTGTAAGGTGCCCAATATGTGATATAGTTGTATAAGGCGCCCAGTATGTGATAAAGTTGTGTAAGGCGCCCAGTATGTTATATTGTTGTGTAAGGTGCCCGGTATGTGATATAGTTGTGTAAGGTGCCCAGTATGTGATATAGTTGTGTAAGGCGCCTAGTATGTGATATAGTTGTGTAAGGTGCTCGGTATGTGATATTGTTGTGTAAGGGGCCCAGTATGTGATATAGTTGTGTAAGGTGCCCAGTATGTGATATAGTTGTGTAAGGCGCCCAGTATGTAATATAGTTGTGTAAGGTGCCCAGTATGTGATATAGTTGTGTAAGGCGCCCAGTATGTGATATTGTTGTGTAAGGTGCCCAGTATGTGATATAGTTGTGTAAGGCACCCAGTATGTGATATAGTTGTGTAAGGTGCCCAGTATGTGATATAGTTGTGTAAGGTGCCCAGTATGTGATATTGTTGTGTAAGGTGCCCAGCGGTATTCCCTCTAAGGTCAGTTTTCTGAGCAGCCCAGCAGTGAAACAGTTAATTAAGGAACTGCACCCTGCAATTAGCAAACACTGCACAATACAGACTGCAAGGTATGATTATCTTATTAACAGTTTCACTGCTGGGCTGCTCACAAAACAGGCCTTAGAGGGAACACTGGTGCCCAGTATGTGATATAGTTGTGTAAGGTGCCCAGTATGTGATATTGTTGTGTAAGGTGCCCAGTATGTGATATAGTTGTGTAAGGTGCCCAGTATGTGATATAGTTGTGTAAGGCGCCCAGTATGTGATATTGTTGTGTAAGGTGCCCAGTATGTGATATAGTTGTGTAAGGTGCCCAGTATGTGATATAGTTGTGTAAGGCGCCCAGTATGTGATATTGTTGTGTAAGGCGCCCAGTATGTGATACAGTTGTGTAAGGTGCCCAGTTTGTGATATAGTTGTGTAAGGTGCCCAGTATGTGATATTGTTGTGTAAGGTGCCCAGTATGTGATATAGTTGTGTAAGGTGCCCAGTATGTGATATTGTTGTGTAAGGCGCCCAGTATGTGATATAGTTGTGTAAGGTGCCCAGTATGTGATATTGTTGTGTAAGGTGCCCAGTATGTGATATTGTTGTGTAAGGCGCCCAGTATGTGATATAGTTGTGTAAGGCGCCCAGTATGTGATATTGTTGTGTAAGGTGCCCAGTATGTGATATAGTTGTGTAAGGTGCCCAGTATGTGATATTGTTGTGTAAGGCGCCCAGTATGTGATATTGTTGATTAAGGCGCCCAGTATGTAATATAGTTGTGTAAGGTGCCCAGTATGTGATATAGTTGTGTAAGGCGCCCAGTATGTGATATTGTTGTGTAAGGTGCCCAGTATGTGATATAGTTGTGTAAGGCGCCCAGTATGTGATATAGTTGTGTAAGGTGCCCAGTATGTGATATAGTTGTGTAAGGTGCCCAGTATGTGATATTGTTGTGTAAGGTGCCCAGCGGTATTCCCTCTAAGGTCAGTTTTCTGAGCAGCCCAGCAGTGAAACAGTTAATTAAGGAACTGCACCCTGCAATTAGCAAACACTGCACAATGCAGACTGCAAGGTATGATTATCTTATTAACAGTTTCACTGCTGGGCTGCTCACAAAACAGGCCTTAGAGGGAACACTGGTGCCCAGTATGTGATATAGTTGTGTAAAGTGCCCAGTATGTGATATTGTTGTGTAAGGTGCCCAGTATGTGATATAGTTGTGTAAGGTGCCCAGTATGTGATATAGTTGTGTAAGGCGCCCAGTATGTGATATTGTTGTGTAAGGTGCCCAGTATGTGATATTGTTCTGTAAGGCGCCCAGTATGTGATATTGTTGTGTAAGGCGCCCAGTATGTGATATTGTTGTGTAAGGTGCCCAGTATGTGATATAGTTGTGTAAGGCGCCCAGTATGTGATATAGTTGTGTAAGGTGCCCAGTATGTGATATAGTTGTGTAAGGTGCCCAGTATGTGATATTGTTGTGTAAGGTGCCCAGCGGTATTCCCTCTAAGGTCAGTTTTCTGAGCAGCCCAGCAGTGAAACAGTTAATTAAGGAACTGCACCCTGCAATTAGCAAACACTGCACAATACAGACTGCAAGGTATGATTATCTTATTAACAGTTTCACTGCTGGGCTGCTCACAAAACAGGCCTTAGAGGGAACACTGGTGCCCAGTATGTGATATAGTTGTGTAAGGTGCCCAGTAAGTGATATTGTTGTGTAAGGTGCCCAGTATGTGATATAGTTGTGTAAGGTGCCCAGTATGTGATATAGTTGTGTAAGGCGCCCAGTATGTGATATTGTTGTGTAAGGTGCCCAGTATGTGATATAGTTGTGTAAGGTGCCCAGTATGTGATATAGTTGTGTAAGGCGCCCAGTATGTGATATTGTTGTGTAAGGCGCCCAGTATGTGATACAGTTGTGTAAGGTGCCCAGTTTGTGATATAGTTGTGTAAGGTGCCCAGTATGTGATATTGTTGTGTAAGGTGCCCAGTATGTGATATAGTTGTGTAAGGTGCCCAGTATGTGATATTGTTGTGTAAGGCGCCCAGTATGTGATATAGTTGTGTAAGGTGCCCAGTATGTGATATTGTTGTGTAAGGTGCCCAGTATGTGATATTGTTGTGTAAGGCGCCCAGTATGTGATATAGTTGTGTAAGGCGCCCAGTATGTGATATTGTTGTGTAAGGTGCCCAGTATGTGATATAGTTGTGTAAGGTGCCCAGTATGTGATATTGTTGTGTAAGGCGCCCAGTATGTGATATTGTTGATTAAGGCGCCCAGTATGTAATATAGTTGTGTAAGGTGCCCAGTATGTGATATAGTTGTGTAAGGCGCCCAGTATGTGATATTGTTGTGTAAGGTGCCCAGTATGTGATATAGTTGTGTAAGGCGCCCAGTATGTGATATAGTTGTGTAAGGTGCCCAGTATGTGATATAGTTGTGTAAGGTGCCCAGTATGTGATATTGTTGTGTAAGGTGCCCAGCGGTATTCCCTCTAAGGTCAGTTTTCTGAGCAGCCCAGCAGTGAAACAGTTAATTAAGGAACTGCACCCTGCAATTAGCAAACACTGCACAATGCAGACTGCAAGGTATGATTATCTTATTAACAGTTTCACTGCTGGGCTGCTCACAAAACAGGCCTTAGAGGGAACACTGGTGCCCAGTATGTGATATAGTTGTGTAAAGTGCCCAGTATGTGATATTGTTGTGTAAGGTGCCCAGTATGTGATATAGTTGTGTAAGGTGCCCAGTATGTGATATAGTTGTGTAAGGCGCCCAGTATGTGATATTGTTGTGTAAGGTGCCCAGTATGTGATATTGTTGTGTAAGGCGCCCAGTATGTGATATTGTTGTGTAAGGCGCCCAGTATGTGATATTGTTGTGTAAGGTGCCCAGTATGTGATATAGTTGTGTAAGGCGCCCAGTATGTGATATAGTTGTGTAAGGTGCCCAGTATGTGATATAGTTGTGTAAGGTGCCCAGTATGTGATATAGTTGTGTAAGGTGCCCAGTATGTGATATAGTTGTGTAAGGTGCCCAGTATTTGATATAGTTGTGTAAGGCGCCCAGTATGTGATATTGTTGTGTAAGGTGCCCAGTATGTGATATTGTTGTGTAAGGTGCCCCGTATGTGATATTGTTGTGTAAGGTGCCCAGTATGTGATTATAGTTGTGTAAGGCGCCCAGTATGTGATATAGTTGTGTAAGGTGCCCAGTATGTGATATCTCACCAATCACACACCAAACGCACAGAAATACAACAACCTCCACACTCCCAGAGATGAGCTGCTCTGAGATTGATGTTGCTGCAGAATGGAGAGTGACTTGCGATTTGAGAAACAAAGAGCTCACACAAATCTTTACGTATTCCGCAATTTCTAAAGTTGTAGTTTTCTGTGACTTTTTTTTTTGAGTTTTCAAAGGGCTTTATTGTAGTATATTAATGTGTCACAACATAATTAAAGATTGTACAACATCCAGCATCATTGGGATATAAACACTTGAAATAAGAAACAATCTATGTAATAATCGTTGGTTATCATAAGCTGTTATGACTCTGAATATTGGTCTTTCATATAACAAGTAACACAAAGATCTACACTGGAACATCAATTAGTGATATAATGATTCTACCCATGTACCACCTCATACTATCGTGTAGTAACTTTACTGCCTGTGCACGGGAAGAAGGCATATTGCAGTGGATTTTCTTCAGGGATATGGCTATCTCAGCTAAGTAACATTTTAGTTATAACATCATATATTATGAGGTTTTGTGCATCAATTTATACAGTTTGTCTTTTCTGACCAGTCCCAGTCTCTTAAAGAACCTGTCTTGTTATTTTCCTCAGCGGCTCCGGCCGTAAGCCCCCTGAGGGTAATCAATTATTAGAAATGGGATTGGAAGGCATATACATGCTGCACTATACATTACAGCAGAACACATTATCACATTCAAACTCATAAAGACCTATAAACGCAACTGCCTTAATTAACTTAAACTTCAAGCAAAACTATATTTTACAATAAACTGACAGATGTCATTCCCCAGCAGCGTTCATTCAGGGTATATAGTGAAAGTAATTGAGAACTTTTGTAATTTGTCAACCTCCCCTGTCCGTTGGTGCCGGGGAGCTTCGTGCATGTGAGATCAGTGTAGCGTCCCCAGGGAGTCTGCCAGGATCAAACGTGAATCCCCCAAGGTCAATATTTGCAACTATATAGGGCAGGCTTGTATACTTTATGGGCCACATACCGCCTGTCTCATGGCAAGTATTTGTCAGAGGGCTGCTGCTAAATGCACCCGTCGGGTGATCACATAGCTCTTTCCAGGGATCCCTCCTGGGCCTCTTCGGGGTCAGGCCCGTAACTGAGGAGCGATCTGTCTGCGCAGCTCTTGGCTGTGTTCCGGTAGGCTTTTTCGGTGCTAGCGTCAGTTTATTGCCTCCCGTTAACTGGATCGTTTGGGGTCGGGCTTGATGGCGTGGTGCTGATGGAGGACTTGAGGAGAAGCCCTTAGGTGCGTGTGGCGCCCGCCTCTGCTTGACAGCAGAAGCAGGCAATACGGCTCCCTGTAATGCAGTATCTGTTAGTGCCATCTTCCCTGTTGCTCCGACTTCTTCTTGGGTGCCGGCAGTGGGGGTTTTCTCAGCAGACATCTGCAGGTTATCTATTGCGCCGATCTTATGTATCAAGAAGTCATAAGGGGCTCTTTCAATCATTGACTCCAAGAGTTTTTCAAGTTTCAAATAGTGTAGATTAAAGTATGTTGTCGTTTCTCCATTTTCTGTGGCGGCCATTTTACTGAGTAGGTTCTTGGTAGTTCTGCGTGTTCAGTGAACACTGTCTGCCTGGAACTTAATAACACTCTTCGCGTGTGCAGCAATTATGATGATGGCGGCACAAAGGTATTATAATGTCCAGTGTAGACGAGTACCCTCATATGTCTGAGGGGGGTGGCGTTGCCTATATGGGAGCCGCCGCTCTAGGCCTCTAACGTCCGATGCTGAGCTCCTGCTTCAATAATACAGCAAAACAGTAAAACAAGGTTCTGCTAGACAGAGTGGATAAGTATAAGTTGATTGATGCTGTTTCACTATAAATTCTCTCATATAATCAGCGGATTATTAAGAGATCCACAGGAGCACAGGAAAGTGCGACCATTCAAGATCAAGGTTCGGACACGCCCCCCTTTCTGTGACTTTTTATCTCATAATATTAGTTTTATGATTTTTGTTTATTGATTTTAGGTCATTGTGCAATACACCTCTTTCTGTCACATGGTCCTTATATACAATACATTATCTGCACCTTTAACTAAAACCAAATTTAGGTTATCGGAAATCATATGTTCTCTGTCTAATGATTATACAAGTACATAGCAGAAATAATTGATGCATTTTATATAATTCTGAATGATGACGCAAACTAAAACTCATGATAAATACACAAACATGTACAGTTAATTCCCTTATTCCTTCTCATGGTCACAATTGCATAAGCTGATATATTGTACAGACCTTCCCATATCGCCTGTGCGTAACTTACTGTCCTGAGAAGTTCACATCACTCTGTACACTGTAACATAATCTGCAAACAAGTCCTGGCTGCTCTGGTTAAAAGCATTGTGACCTTTAAAAAATCTCTGTTTTGTTCCACATTTCAAAGCAATTTTAGAACAGGGAATAACTGATTTCTGAAACTTTTTAAATTAAACTAATTAAATGAAAGTCATCTTGTATAAAAATGTATCACCATGCAAAGCTTTTTTCCCACACACACACATTGCAATGACCTTAGAAAATATAAGCAGTATCATTATATTCAGTTCTGCTGAAAAATGTATTTTTATGGTTGTGAGTTAAATCAGTTTTCACTATGGTTGTCACCTTTTCTGGAAAAAAAAATACTGACTATGCGTAATAACATTAAATTGGCATTAATAATTATACAGCATAAATCAGGAACTAAAGCTTCTAGGACTAATTTTAATTATCATTTGGTTATAATAATTAAATTACAATACACTTAGAAGTTTGACTATTATAGCATCTTTATTTATATAGTTAAAGGGAAAGTCTAGTCAAAATGAAACTTTCATGATTCAGATAGAGTATGTAATTTCAAACAACTTTCCAATTTACTTTTATCATCAAATTTGCTTTGCTATCTTGGTATTCTTAGTTAAAAGATAAACATAGGTAGGCTTATATGCTAATTTCTAAGACCTTGAGGGCTGCCTCTTATCTGAATGCAGTTTTTTAACATTGTGCTCACACCCGTGGAGTTACTTATGAGAGAACACTTATTCGTGTTGGTTATGCAAAACTGGGGAATGGGTAATAAAGGGATTATCTTTTTAAACAATAAAAATTCTGGAGTAGACTGTCCCTTAAATCTTTATTTTCAAAATTAACCTGAACCTTAAAAATACTGGCCATAGCATGCTAATGATAGTTTTATTGCTGGGCCACGCTAAAATGAGCTCCCAACTTGCATTAAAAGGACATAGTATATCAGATTTACTAGTGAAGGTTTAGCGCAGCCGACATCACTCTAGTGCGCCCATAGCTTTCAATGGATATCACTGATATTACAAGTTGAAAGTTATGGGTTGTGTTTGAGTGAAAGCCCAAATAGCGCTAGAAGAATTAGTGCGACCTGAAGTAATCAGCCTGCAAGACTAACTGCGCACACGAAACTCGCTACGCTATTTGGGCAACAGAAACAGTGGCTTTTTACTGTTGAATGAAGCAGCCTCACTGTTTCTGTTGCGCAAATAGTGTAGCATGTTGCGCGTGCAGGCTGAGTTACAAGCAAGGGAGTGTGCTGTGATTAATTTACATGGGGCGCATGGTGAGGCTCTGATTGGCTGAAAGACCTGCCAGTCAAAAACGCCTAAGAGAAAATCGTTAAGAGAAACTGCTTAAAATCAAGTAACAGAGCCTGAGAAAAATGTTTATTTTTAAAAGTGGATTTGACTTTGGCATGTAAAAAGCATATGGATATGCCAGTTAGGACAAGAGCTTTCATTATATGTGATTTAATGCTGGCGAATTTACCATCACTTTAAGTCTGTATCCCAATAAAGGAACTTCTGGCATTAGAACTTGAGTTAAAGGTACATGAAACCCAAAAGTTAGTTTCTAACTGAAAACATGGGTGAGCCAATCACATTCAATATATATATGCAGCCACCAATCAACAGCTAGAACCTAGGTTCTCTGCTGCTCATGAAGTTGCCTAGATAAACCTTTCAGCAAATGATAACAAGAGAAGGAAGAAAATTAAATAATAGAAGTAAATTGGAAAGTTGATTAAAATTGTATTCTCTATCTTAATCATGAATGAAAAATGTTGGGTTTCATGTCCCTTTAATTAGCTCTAATACTGTTTGTGTTCCACTTATAATCTAGGACATAGCTACTGATTGTGGGCCGGTTATATCATATTTTAGCTTTGGTTGCAGCTGCCTAGAGCAATTGTGAGAGTAACAACAGAAGATCAGAAGATAGCTCTGTACCACAATCATATACAAACAAAATGACAGTATTCAACGGAGTGCTGGGGATTGCTGTAAAAAAATCTGGCTATAAACTCATTGCTGCCGTCTAACTTGGATTGGAAATGACTCTACAAGGAACAAATAACTATTGGCTTTGCTTTTGAAACAGATTGTGTGTTAAAGGGATAGTAAACACCAAAAATGTTATTGTTTAAAAAGATAGATAATCCCTTTATTTACCATTCCCCAGTTTTGCATAACCAACACTGGGAAATATAATTTTTACCTCTGTAATTACTTTGTATCTAAGCTTCTGCTGACTGCCTCCTTATCACACATCTTTTGACAGACTTGCATTTCAGGCAATTAGTGCTGACTCTTAAATAACTTCACGTGCATGAGCACAATGTTATCTATATGAAACACATGAACTAACGTCCTCTAGCTGTGAAAAACTGTTAAATGCAGAGACAGCCTTCAAGGGCTTAGAAATTAGCATATGAGCCTACCTAGGTTTAACTTTCAACCAAGAATAACAAGAGAACAAAGCAAATTTGATGATAAAAGTAAATTAGAAAGTTTTTTAAAATCAAATACCCTATCTGAATCATGAAAGTTTAATTTGGACTTTACTATCCCTTTAATTCTGATGAATCATCATGTTCATGCCTTCAACATATCTGTGGGACAGTCCTGAACTTAAAACCTGCAGTCATGTGAAGTCCCTTTTTGTCCTCCTTTACATAGACTATTATATACCTTACTCTGTGCAATTTGCAGTGTTTACATATGCTTAAAGGGACATGAAAAGGGACATGAAACTGTTGTGTTCAGCTACTAGGAGCTAGCTGAACACATCAGTTGTGCCAATGACAAGAAGCATAGATGTGCAGCCACCAATCAGCAGCTAGCTCCCAGTAGTGCATTGCTGCTCCTGGTGCTAACCTAGGTATGCTTTTCAAAAAAGAGAAGGAAATAAGCTAGATAATAGAAGCACTTTAAAAGGACATTCACATATAAAAAAAGTTGTCCAACTCACAGGGTGACATGTATCTGTATTCTCATCTGGAGTGGCATGAAAGCATGCCAGGTGCATTTTACTTTTACACAAGAATGTCCCTTAAAAGATATAATTAGCAAACTAAACTGAACTATATCACAATCTGGAACTCAAAACCCTCCTATCTAATGCCCTGAATTGTTGTTTAAATTAGTAGAACAGATTTCCTATGGATTATGGGGGTCCTACTGCTTGTTCATATATTGATCTCTAATTACCAAGTAACATGCAGTTGGCAGTCTTGCTAGAAAAGGAAAAAGCACCAGTATTGTCACAATCCCATTACCAAAAATGACCTCTGAATGTCTCAAGTACAAGAGATAAATATAGCAAATAAAAAACGTGTCACAAATAACTGTGAATAACTAACCACAAGTGAATAAAATAATAATAAAATTGTGACAAATATTCAAAGTGCACAGAAATCAATATGATCATCAAAATGAGTTATATTTCAACTTCTGAGTCCCTTTCTTGAGGTAAAATTTCCTTCAACAGCTCCTCAAAGTTCCCATAACGTAATACTGTATCAAAGGACAAGTTTGTAATATTGTTAAAGTGGATTGTTAAGCTTTTTACGGCTTACAGATAGAGAGGGCGCCTAGGGCTAAAGGTATCAAACACCAATGTAGTGTAAAAAATATATATTTAATAAAAGACAGTATACAATAATAAAATTAGTACAAATTAGGGACGTCTCCCTAAATGTTAAAAATCCTAAGTCACAATTAATTGCTACAATGTGGCAGACAAATATAAAATAAAGTGCATATACGATCTAATTTGATTATAAAATAAGCAAAGGTTACTAAAATATAAAACAATTCACGGTATACCAGAGTCTTAAATATGTATGTTTTACAAGGGATACGGCAGTTATTCCCAAGTATACTGAGGGATATATGATAGCGTGGGACTTTCAAATGAAAGGAGGTTAGTCCAGAAAATGTTCCATACACTTGAAATCGTAGTATAATGCTTGCTTCAAAGAGTACAATAGTGCTAAAGCAGTACTTTACTTTATTTTACTTTACCGCCTGTGAAATCTTCAGTCACACCAAGGACCGCTACGTTAGCCAAGGCAGTCTCTCCCGAGCTGCAAACACAGATCACACACGTGTGTACGGACGGCGTCTGACGTCACTTCTCGTCCGTTTGTTTCCTCTGTGAAAGTTTGACAGCGTGCTGTTATCGATGTTGCAAAGTTGTGGATGTTGTTAACTCCTTCAGTATACAAGCACTCTGTTGTGCTTATACTTGCAAATACAGTTGGATATTTAATTTCATCCACACTGTCAGAGCTTTAAAGTTGTGGTGACAAAATTAACCCGGGTTAGAAAATAGCAATGTAGTTCACAAATAGGGTGACACTTAACCACTCCTGGTACACTGCTACAAAGTCACAAGGTAATCGACGCGTTTCACCCACCTGTGGGCTTTATCAAGATAATTGTGACTTGCAGCAAAGGCCTTTTTAAATGTTCAGAAGGTGTGTGATTGGCTGTGTATCTAATTGGTGTTTTTTGTTCACAGGAGAGTTTAAGGCGGTATATACTTATTCTTCTGTTTCAAGTTCATATATCCCAAATTGCAAACATGTTGATAATCCAATAAAACCATCTAATATATATATGTACAAATTCACATAATCCCTTTGTGGTATGTTCCCCACATGCTTTCTTATAGTAAAACATTGTATATTAAAATTCTAATATGTCTAGATAAGATGCAAATGCAATTAATCTATCAGATGTATACACACATCTTAAGGATATGATACACATCTATGATAGAGGATATATAAGACCTAATAAAATTATAACATATATATATGAATAAAATATCCACGCCGTCCGTACACACGTGTGTGATCTGTGTTTGCAGCTCGGGAGAGACTGCCTTGGCTAACGTAGCGGTCCTTGGTGTGACTGAAGATTTCACAGGCGGTAAAGTAAAATAAAGTAAAGTACTGCTTTAGCACTATTGTACTCTTTGAAGCAAGCATTATACTACGATTTCAAGTGTATGGAACATTTTCTGGACTAACCTCCTTTCATTTGAAAGTCCCACGCTATCATATATCCCTCAGTATACTTGGGAATAACTGCCGTATCCCTTGTAAAACATACATATTTAAGACTCTGGTATACCGTGAATTGTTTTATATTTTAGTAACCTTTGCTTATTTTATAATCAAATTAGATCGTATATGCACTTTATTTTATATTTGTCTGCCACATTGTAGCAATTAATTGTGACTTAGGATTTTTAACATTTAGGGAGACGTCCCTAATTTGTACTAATTTTATTATTGTATACTGTCTTTTATTAAATATATATTTTTTACACTACATTGGTGTTTGATACCTTTAGCCCTAGGCGCCCTCTCTATCTGTAAGCCGTAAAAAGCTTAACAATCCACTTTCACTATATTCTGACACTCTTTAGGGATAGTGTCTCTTAGAGAGGTGCTTGGTATTAGTTCCTAAGCGCACTTCTAAACTTTTGTTTATTTCTAACTTGTAATATTGTTAAAACAATGCTCATGTTACTCAGAACCACTATAGCTCTGAGTATAAGGCGCTTTAAAACAATCCCACCAGGCCTCTGGTATAAAATCATGTAAAAGCAAACTGTATTTATCATACACGCAGGGATATAAAAGCCTTAGAGCACTTTTCAGGTTACATATAGTTCAAAATATTAAAGGGATATGAAACGCAAACGTTTTCTTTTGTGATTCACACAGAACATACAATTTTTATTAAAAATTTCCAATTTACTTCTGTTATCAAATTTGCTTAGTTCCCATGATATTCTGTGTTGAATATATACCTAGGTAGCTGTCTGAAGCACTACAGGCAGGAATTAGTGCTGCCATCTAGGGCTCTTGCAAATGTATTCATGCAAAACTGCTGCCATATAGTGATCCAGAAAGGATCCGGCTCCTAAGCATTCAAAGAGAATACATACACCGAACCCAGGCAGCTGTCGTCTACGCGTTTCGGCTCTAACAAGAACCTTTTTCAGGTACTATAAATAGCTGTGATGAGGGTCAGGAAGCAATCCTAATGAATTCAGCAACTGGTTTTATTTAATCTAGGCCATTATCTAGATGCTTTGATACAGTTAAAGGGACACTGTACCCAATTTTTTCTTCTGCAATTCAGAAAGAGCGTGCAATTTTAAGCAACTTTCTAATTTACTCCTATTATCAATTTTTCTTTGTTCTCTTGTTATCATTATTTGAAAAAGAAGGCATCTAAGCTTTTTTTTTTTTTTCAGTACTCTGGACAGCACTTTTGTATTGGTGGATGAATTTATCCACCAATCAGCAAGGACAACCCAGGTTGTTCACCAAAAATGGGCCGGCATCTAAACTTACATTCTTGCATTTCGAATAAAGATACCAAGAGAATGAAGAAAATTTGATGACAGGAGTAAATTAGAAAGTTGCTTAAAATTTCATGCTCAATCTGAATCACGAAATAAATTTTTTGGGTACAGTGTCCCTTTAAATATACAGGGTTTAATTTACTTCTTCAGAATTGATTAATCGTTTCAAATGCATTTGTGGTGTAAAGTTTATACTAATATTCCAATCCATTGGAAAACAAGTATCAACAGCTTCTTGAGAGATTTTTTGTACTTTTAACAATCTACAGCCTTCATCGACTGAAACACCATTTTGTGATTTTCTGCTATTTGCACGTATTTATTTCCAGTGTTTTTGGGCATGCATAGTTTATACAAGTTTTAAAAAAAAAATTAAGTATAGATCAAATCACTCAAATTAAATAAATCATTAGAAAGATTTTTATTTTTGATTGCAGTAAAGTGTTTGCTTGCAAAAATGACTACAAACTTTATTAAATTGTTTGTTCCTAATATGATGAATTTATATTTATGGATACGTGGGAAAAAACTGCATTCAATCACATTAGGCAATAGGTTGTCATTATCAATAGTAAATGTATAACCTGACATGAAATTCAGAGCAAAAATCCCCTAGAAAACCTACAACTCCCATTTCTTAAACGTTTTCTTTTTTCATACGTTTTACTAGATTTTGCTGTTATATGGATAACAAATTTGATTGCTTTACTAATTCATATAAATAAATGTTCTAATGAATTAAAGGGAAATTTTAAAACATAAATGGCATGTTCCAGTTCCTTAGAGCATGTGATGTTTACATTTCAAACCCTATCTTAGGGTTTAAACACATGGGTAAACTCTGGGGACATGGCCATGAGTGGTCAGCCAATCATCAGTTGTAGTCACACAATCTGCTTTGCTGAGGTTAAATGCATAGGGCTAGCGATACTGATTTAGCACAGTGCGCTACTTTGTACATGGCCTTATACAAGGAGTATTGCTTGTTTTGATATTGGAAGTCAAAGCAAGTCACACAACCTGCCAACCTGCTGGAGCACAGCCCGTTACTTTGCACTTGGTCTCATGCAGTCAGTATTGCTTGTTTTGGTATTGCAAGTCATTGGTTAAAACATGTAACCAAAGATTTTTTCATGCATGTAGCTAAATTAATGCATTCCATACCTATAATGGACTGTGTTAATTGGCAGCTAGGCAAACTTATCCTGACATTGCGTGGTACTAAAGAGACAGTTTACTTTAAACATTTCTCCCCTTTAATTTGTTCCCAATTATCCACTTTACCTGCTGGAGTGTATTAAATTGTTTACAAGTATTTCCATTGCCCTTATATTGGCATTTGAAATAATTTAGCCTGTGGTATGCCCACCCATCCTGAAAGTTTTTGGCCTCAAGGCCAAGCTGTGTAAACACAGCTAGTAGAAGAAATTACACTCCCAGTGAGTTATATAAGAGATAAGGTAATAACATGTTAATTTTCCATTGTTCTCTCAAAGTATTGGTAATTGGTTTATGAACAGATATAAGTTAAAGATGCAGGTATATGTACACAATGTGATAAAGTAATGAGATTTGATTATACCTACAACCTGCACCCATTTTATTAGCTTGTGGCTTCAAAACTCAAAATTAGCTTATTCATAAACACAAATAAACCTTAAAAAGGCAAATCTTGACTTCCGGTGGGTGGCTTCAAGATGGCTGCAGGACTCTTCTGCTCTGAAGAAACCCTCTTCTAAAAGTTATTTTGCAGCCTTTAAATATTGCCATCTACCTCTCCCTTGACAAATAAGTGTCCGGGAACTTTCAGTAGATAGGAATTAGACCACTTCTATCCCGGAAGGCATTTTGAATAACATAAAAGGCTATGTCTGCCTCTGCCGCCCACGAGGCATTGGATACAGAAAAGTATCTTGCTGTAAGGCTAAAATGGAACATCTACTCCAAAGCTATAAGAATCTAATAAAGATAGTACAAAACACCGGACGATCGTGTGTTTTTGAAGCTGACCCAACTAATCTACGGCAATGCTACTCTGCATTAGAACTGCAACTCCTGGACATTGACGATTCAGGGATATATAACTTACCCTGTAAAATATCGGATTATAGATCCGTAGCCTACCCTGTGGAAGATCAACCCTTTACTGTATATGAGATCAACGGATCAGCACCTCCTTGTGATATGCAGGGGAGTCAAGATTGCATGGCCGCAGCACCGTCACAACGCTCCGGCTTGGAGATGCTACTAAAGGCCTTGTCTTTGATCCCTCCCTTTTGCGGAGGCTTCTCTTGAAAGTTGTGCAAAGGAGACAGTTTGCGGCAGCACAGAACCAGGGGGACATATCATCCAGCTGCTAACTGCTGAATTATCTGGGCTTAATTTGATCCCCCTAATACGGGTGTATGAGATGCTTGAAGTATTGGTAACAACAGAACCTAGGAAGTTCACAATAACCATCATTTAAGGAAAGCGCTCTTTATCTGATGCTACATGTTTAGGGGTACTAACTCCCTCATGCTACTCTGAGCGCATGGGGGTTGGATAGGTTGTGAGTAAAATTCCTCTTGCAGTTGGCATCTTGCAGAATGAAGGAGATACGTATATTGTACCATATTTAATTGCAGATGCCCTTATATACAGAAGCTGTGCATTGCATAGCGGACTACTGTTGCTCTCATAGTTTTGATATTTCTTTTCTGTTGATAAGTTTGACCACATTTGTTGTCCACATTTAATATTGTTTATTAAGGCTCTGCGTGTATTTCACTACCTCTCTTCAATTCCATATATATATATTTTAATCTGGGCTTATTCTCTACACTTTAATTGACTTATGTGCACAACCATAAGATTTGACCCATGAATGACTTCTAATACATTTAAAAAAAATATAGGAGACTGTCATGAGATGCAGGACATATGCAGGACACAGCAATGATGGTACAACTCTATTTTATTACAGAGCATAGCAATTCACATCTAGTCAGGTTGATAGTACAAAACTAACTGCGACACAGACACCGGACCTAAGCCCCGCCCACCAACTAGTGACATCACATCCTGCTCTCATCACATCTTCCCCTTTTTTAAAGGCGAAGCATACATTTGCATATAACGGATAACAAGGTACACCAACAGAGTATACAACAACATTTATGTTTTTGAACATTATAAAAACAAATAGGTTAGAAAACATGAACAAATAAATTACATCCTGACTTGGACATCGGAGTAGACTACCCTAGTCCACAGTGACCATGGGATTATTCTGCCCATACTTCCAGTCACTGTTCTAGTCAGTCCCTATATCGGGCTGGAAGTTTCACCACTCTTCCGCTTGATGTAACTTTGCAAGAACTGTCCTCTGATACAGAAGATGGTGAATTAGAGTCTGCTGGAGGCAAAGATATATCCCCGCTGTGATCTTGCTGAGGGGAAGGCACCTCTCTTAGAACAGGGGATCCCACCGGCGGTGGTACTGAGGAATCCAGTTCCAGACTCTCAGGTACAGACTGAAGATGTCTTCGGTTACGGCGTGTAACCGTCCCTCCCTCCGTAAGGACTGTATAAGACCTTGGTTCTGGAGAGCGGCCAACTACCGTAGCAGGCGTCTTCCATTTCTTCTCATCGTCCAGTTTAATTCTGACACTTTGGCCCGCTTTCAGTTCCTGTAAGGGCCTGACAGAATGTCTCCTGTCGTAGAAGAAACGATAACCCTTTTTGGCCTCTTCATCCCTCCTAAGGACTCCGTCCCGAGGAACAGGGCCAGGCGGCTTGAAGACACCCACTGAGGGTAAAGTGGTGCGAATCTGGCGTCCTAGCATCAGCTGTGCCGGGCTAAACCCGGTGGCTTGAATGGGCGTCGCCCTGTATGACAAAAGGGCTAGGTACAGCTCAGATTGCTTTAGAATGAATTTTGTTGTTTGAACTGCCCTTTTAGCCATTTCGTTGGCCTGCGGATAATGTGGACTTGACGTGGAATGTACAAAATCATACTCCCTGCTGAAAGCACTGAACTCTGTAGAAGCGAACTGCATACCATTATCACTCACTAGCTCCATTGGAATGCCCCAGCGGGCGAACAAGCTCTTCAGGCGAATGATAACGGCCTGACTTGTGATATCATTCAGGGGTGCAATCTCCAAATACCTGGAATAGTAGTCGATCACAACAAGGAACTTTTTCCCGTGAAGTTCGCACAAATCAGCAGCAATTTTCTGCCACGGCCCCGCAGGCAGCGGAGTAGACATCAAGGGCTCCCTTCTCTGAGTAGGCTGGCGTTCCCGGCAAAAGGCACATTTAGACACGTGATTTGCAATGTCGGAGCTGATCCCAGGCCACCACACAGCTGTAGCTGCCCTTTCTCTGCACTTTGTAATGCCTAAGTGGCCATCGTGAATCCTGTTTAACATCTCCTTCCTCATGCTGACAGGAATTACAATGCGGTCTTGGAACAGCACCAACCCCTCCAGCTCCGTGAGCTGCGACCTCTCTGGCTGGTAAGCATTTAAAGACATCCAGGCTGCCCGGCTCTCGGGCCAGCCTTCTTTTATGTACCTTATAACTTCTTGCAGATCTGTGTCCAAATATGTCTCTTTCTTTATCTCTTCCAGTTTCCTTGAAGAAATGGACTTAGAGGCCAGAACTGAATCAACATACACTTTCACATCCGATTCTGTGGAGGATTCTTCAGCAGCAGCCAGCGGGAGCCTGGATAGTGTATCCGCCACAACCAGTTGTTTCCCCGGCACATGCACTGCCTGAACATTTAACCTGAGCAGTCTCATTAAAAGTCTCTGGCATCTCAAGGGTGTTTTGTCAATGTCATAAGAATTGATTAGAGGGACTAGCGGTTTGTGGTCAGTTTCCAGACTAAATTTCTCCAAACCCACTAGATAACGCTGAAAGCGCTCACAGGCCCAAACTGCAGCCAGGCACTCTTTCTCAATTTGAGCGTGTTTTGACTCCGCAGCCGTCAGTGTGCGGGAACAGTAGGCGATGGGCTGTAGTTTGTTGTCATTCAGCTGCAGGAGTGCAGCCCCCAACCCATAACTGCTTGCATCAGCACTAACCACAGTCTTTTTTGAAGGGTCGTAGAACCCCAGCACTGGGGCAGACCCCAGCAGGGACTTGGCATGCAGAAAAGCTTTTTCTTGTGAAGGTCCCCAGACCCAGGCAACATCTTTCTTAAGCAACTCTGTGACAGGGTGTAAAACTGTTGATAAATCTGGAAGAAACTTGCCCACATAATTTACAAGGCCCAATATCTGTCTCAGCTCATGTACATCAGAAGGGCTCTTCATCTGTTCAATAGCACGAATTTTCTCAGGTTCTGGCTTGATGACATCCCCGTTGATGATATGCCCAAAGTAGCATAATTCAGTTTTCCTAAAATGAAATTTTTCTTTATTCAGCTTCAGCCCAGACTCTTTGATAGCCTGTAGCACACAACTTAAACGCTGATCATGCTCCTCCACTGTAGACCCATACACTAGAATATCGTCCATGATGACCGCTGTGCCCACGTGGTCACTCAGGAGAGAACTCATTTCCCTTTGAAAGATTTCAGGAGCGGAGGATATCCCAAAGGGGAGTCTGCAGAAGCAGAACCGACCTACCGTTGTGATAAAGGTAGTCAGTTTGCGGCACTTTGGATCCAGGGGGATCTGCCAAAAGCCGCTAGAAGCGTCTAATGTGGAAAAGAACTTCGCCCCAGCCAACTTCGGAGCTATATCTTCTAAAGTCGGCAGCACAAATCTCTCTCTCTTCACTGCCTCATTCAACCTTTTCAGGTCCACACAGATGCGCACCTTTCCATTTTTCTTTGCAACTGGAACAATGGGAGCACACCAATCAGTCGCTTCAACAACCTCTTCAATAACCCCCATAGACTTCATGCGCATAATCTCTTTCTCCACTTGAGGCATGAGCGGGAACGGAATTCTACGAGGAGTAGAAATACTGTATGGGACTGCGTCACTTTTGAGCGCTATACGGACAGGTTTGCAGTTCAGTAGGCCCAACTCGCCAAACATATCTTCGGAAATCTCATTCACTCTGGCCACGAGGCCCAAGTCACAGGATGCTTTTCTGCTCAATAAACTATTAACACATTGGCCTCGGATCACATGCACCCACATGATGAACTTCCTTTGCTTGTACTCACAACTGGCAAGAAATTTCCCAACACAATCAATGCGGCCACCAGGACTATGGACATTTGTAGTAACCTTCGCCAGCTGGGGCTGTCGAGGCAGTTTCATAAATTCAGCAAAAGACATTACAGTGATATCTGCTCCTGTGTCAATCTTAAAATCAACTTTGGCTCCCATTACAGTAAAAGTAACTTTCCAATCTTCCTCTGAGCTTGTCCGTTCCGCAACAGACCCCACAAAAGACACTTCCTGACCCTCCTGGTCACTGTCCACCTGCATCTCCTTAATGTATTCAGTTTTACACACCACTTCAAAATGGCCTATTCTGTTGCATTTTCTACATCTTTTATCTCTGGCCGGGCATATAGCACTCTGATCATGAGCCCGGTAGCACCGTGTGCATCGGCCATGTTGCGCCCATCCACTTCTAGGCCTTTCCAGTACTTTAGATCTACCGCTCACACTGTGCCTTTCACTAGCAGTTTTCCTAGACTGTTGCACTTCATCCACAATACTCTCAGACCTCAGATCAGCACTTTGCTTTTTCACCAGTTCACTCTGGCGGGCCATCCTAATAGCCCCATCTAACGTTAAATCAGGCTCTAACTGCAACTTCAGGGAGACTTCAGCATCTGCAATTCCAATAACTATTCTGTCTCTCATTTGCTCTTCTTTAGCAACACCAAACTCACAGAATTCAGCTAATTCATACAGGCTGCGCACAAATGACTCCACAGATTCTCCCACACGCTGATTACGTTTGTGAAAACAAGCTCTCTCATGAATCACATTTCTTTTGGGCACAAAGTGGGCACTGAGTTTATCCATAACTATATCAAAGTTAAATTCTTCCCCTTCTTGGAAAGTAAAAGCATTGAACACTGGCTCCACATCTTTCCCCATAGAGTATGAAAGAGAATTAACTTGTACTTCACCACTCTTCTTGTTCAGTTTGGAAGCAATCCTGAAGCGCTGAAACCGCTGACGCCATGTGGGCCAAGCTGCAGGCTGAGAGAAGTCAAAAGGCTCAGGTGGGGTAAACTTTGACATTGCAATCGATCAGGAACAGAAGCGTAGTCCAGAACTTCTGACACCATGTCATGAGATGCAGGACATATGCAGGACACAGCAATGATGGTACAACTCTATTTTATTACAGAGCATAGCAATTCACATCTAGTCAGGTTGATAGTACTAAACTAACTGCGACACAGACACCGGACCTAAGCCCCGCCCACCAACTAGTGACATCACATCCTGCTCTCATCACAGAGACTATTTTTTGTAATTCTGTATATATAATCTCTACCGTGCATATATACTTGAGGTCTAGTTATAGTACAGAATCATTTTCATTCTCCTCCTCCTTCTTAAGGGAAAAAAAAAAAACAGCTGCTCAAAGACGCTTTATCTCATGAAATAATAACCACACACCTATACCGTTCTCCTAACTCAAACATTTAGTTTTGTAAAAACTAAATTAATGGCTCCTAGGAGGAGTACACACTTAGCATTTATTTATGTTAATTTTTATTGGGCTCTATGAACCAAACCGTAACTATTTATCCCTACTAGAAAAAAATACATGATATCCTAAGACGTGGGTTTGATCTGTCTGATCATTTATAGTACTATTCTAAAGCAGCCATATCTGTTTAGGTTTATGTTAATGAGACACAACTCTATTTGCTGCAATGTACTTTAGTTATATTAATCAGCAGAAAAATTTGGTTGTACTTTGGAATATCTGAATAGCTCCTTAGTGTTTGACCAGTTCTGTTTTGTATTGTTATGTTTTGTTTCTGCTTTTTTTTTTTGTTGTTTGTTGTTGTTTTTTGTTACTAGTTGTTTTTTAAAAAAAAAAGACTGGGAAATCTAGGTATATATATTCACATTCAGCTAGATTAAGAGTTTGGAGTTATGAGTGAAAAAGCAGCGTTATGCTTCATAACTGCTTTTTCCCTAATGCTGCTATTACAAGTCTTGTCGGTATAGGTGTACCGCACACATTTTTGGCCATCATGCAAAGTCCGTACCGCACTTTTTAAAAAGTCCTTTTTCAATGGGACTTCCATAGCGCCGCCGGTATTACGAGTTTGCCTGGGAGACCAAAAAGTGAGCGGTACACTATATAACCACAAGATCCGTACCGCCATCTAAAGTCATTAGTTATGAGTTTTACGTTACAAAGCTGTAACATAAAACTCATAACTAAAGTGTTAACAAGTATACTAACACCCATAAACTACCTATTAACCCCTAAACCGAGGCCCTCCCGCATTGCAAACACTATAATAAATGTATTTCCCCATAATCTGCCGCTCCGGACATCGCTGCCACTATTAAAATTTATTAGCCCCTATTCCGCCACTTCCCGACATCGTCGCCACTATAATAAACCTATTAACCCCTAAACCAACGCCCTCCCACATCGCAAACACTATTTAAATATTATTAACCCCTAAACCTCTGACCTCCCACATCACTAACTCTACATAAATATATTAACCCCTAATCCTAACCCTAACATAACCCTAAGTCTAACACTAACATAACCCTAAGCCTAACACCCCCTAACTTAAATATAATTAAAATAAATCTAAATAAAGCACTACAGTCTACCTAACCCTATCACAATAAACATCTAAATCCCCCACCACAAAAACCTTAATCACAATTAACTCCTAAACCACCATAGTCCCTATTGCAATAACCCCCAAAGCCCCATTGCAATTTTCCCGCATTTATACCCCTTAAATCCTTAACCTAAACACTACTCCCTAAACCAACACAAGCCCCCAACTCAATAAACCCCAAACACCCCTGCAATAACCTCCCATGGCACTAAGCCCTCATGATGCTTTCATTAGAATGTCTCTTTAAAATATATTATTACAGTTTTATGTTGATTTAATATATTTTCCAGTAAACTGTATACATTTTTTATTTTAAATTGTAATCTGCATTTTTCTGTACTGTATATTGCTTGGAACAGTAAGGAGAACATAAAATGGATTCTATTTACGGAACTGTTCCCAGGCCATAAGCCCCCCCCCCCCCCCCCCCCCGGTATGTCTCCTTGTATTCTACACCAGAAAGATCACTGCATATCAACAAAAGTAACCTGTACTAGAATAGCAAATACTACCCACACAACAGATGATGTAAAACACAATACACTTTTCATAAAAGGTAAAATTATTTTTTAAATGTCAACTAGGAGTGAATAGCTGTGAAGAGAACCATTTCCTGAGCTTCTTAACAGATAATTACATTGCTGTTTCATAAATGCCCTCAGCTATTCAACAATGTATTTTAAGAACCACATGCATCTCTTGTGCTGGGTGACTCATAACATTGCAGCTCCACAAACGCATTTGAACTTAACAAGTCATATGTCAAAGACAGAGAGATTTATCCCCAGGGGCTGAAATTTGCTTCTCTATGAAAATAAGATTTCTCTAGAAGTCTGCAGGGTAGAGGGCTATACTTTTGCGTCTCAAAACAAAGAGATTATGTGTTCATGATTTCGTAATCGTGTAGGTATGTGTTAGTATTCAAAAGGCAAGAAGTCATCCGTGTACTTGGTAGAATCTGATCAGAACGGCCTAGAATTGTCAGAACCAGTTACTATTAAAGGGACATAAATATACTTTACTAACAAGTCTCTGCTACACAAATCATTTTAAACATTGCCCTTTTTTAATGAAACGTTATCTTTGTAATGAATATTTTTTCTTTGTAAAAGGTGCTCTTCTCTCTTTCGTTTGTAAAAGGTGACTACATTTTGTCTTTTGCAAGTGCCTTTAAAAATTGGAATTATGCACAAGGTTTTATATTCTCTTTTTGCTTTGCAATTAGGAGCCCTGCTAGAGCTAATTGGGTGATCTCACCTCTGTTAGAGACATTCTGACTAAGTTGCACAGCTGAGGTATGGCTGCAGATTAGTGCTGATTTAAAATGCATCACATATTTAAATGCATTGGCGTAGGACCCACCTAGCGATCTGCCTTCATGTGGCTATGTAGCTTTAAAGGGACATACAGCCTAAAAAATTTCTTTCATGGTTCAGATAGAACATACAATTTTAAATAACTTTCCACTTTACTTTTATTATCAAATTTTCTTAGTTTTCTTGTTAGTGCATGTGTCTGCAGCACTAAATAGCAGCAGTTTTGCAACAATGTTATACTTTTGCAAGAGCACTAGATGGCAGCACTACTTCCTGTCATGTAGTACTAATGTTATACATTAGCAAGAGCACTAGATGGCAGCGCTACTTCCTGTCATGTAGTACTAATGTTATACATTAGCAAGAGCACTAGATGGCAGCGCTATTTCCTGTCATGTAGTACTAATGTTATACATTAGCAAGAGCACTAGATGGCAGCGCTATTTCCTGTCATGTAGTACTAATGTTATACATTATCAAGAGCACTAGATGGCAGCGCTATTTCCTGTCATGTAGTACTAATGTTATACATTTGCAAGAGCACTAGATGGCAGCACTATTTCCTGTCATGTAGTGCTAATGTTATACATTTGCAAGAGCACTAGATGGCAGCACTATTTCCTGTCATGTAGTGCTAATGTTATACATTAGCAAGAGCACTAGATGGCAGCGCTATTTCCTGTCATGTAGTGCTAATGTTATACATTAGCAAGAGCACTAGATGGCAGCGCTATTTCCTGTCATGTAGTACTAATGTTATACATTAGCAAGAGCACTAGATGGCAGCGCTATTTCCTGTCATGTAGTACTAATGTTATACATTAGCAAGAGCACTAGATGGCAGCGCTATTTCCTGTCATGTAGTGCTAATGTTATACATTAGCAAGAGCACTAGATGGCAGCGCTATTTCCTGTCATGTAGTGCTAATGTTATACATTAGCAAGAGCACTAGATGGCAGCGCTATTTCCTGTCATGTAGTGCTAATGTTATACATTAGCAAGAGCACTAGATGGCAGCGCTATTTCCTGTCATGTAGTGCTAATGTTATACATTAGCAAGAGCACTAGATGGCAGCGCTATTTCCTGTCATGTAGTGCTAATGTTGTACATTAGCAAGAGCACTAGATTGCAGCACTATTTCCTGTCATGTAGTGCTAATGTTGTACATTAGCAAGAGCACTAGATGGCAGCGCTATTTCCTGTCATGTAGTGCTAATGTTGTACATTAGCAAGAGCACTAGATGGCAGCGCTATTTCCTGTCATGTAGTGCTAATGTTGTACATTAGCAAGAGCACTAGATGGCAGCGCTATTTCCTGTCATGTAGTGCTAATGTTGTACATTAGCAAGAGCACTAGATGGCAGCGCTATTTCCTGTCATGTAGTGCTAATGTTATACATTAGCAAGAGCACTAGATGGCAGCGCTATTTCCTGTCATGTAGTGCTAATGTTATACATTAGCAAGAGCACTAGATGGCAGCGCTATTTCCTGTCATGTAGTGCTAATGTTATACATTAGCAAGAGCACTAGATGGCAGCGCTATTTCCTGTCATGTAGTGCTAATGTTATACATTAGCAAGAGCACTAGATGGCAGCGCTATTTCCTGTCATGTAGTGCTAATGTTATACATTAGCAAGAGCACTAGATGGCAGCGCTATTTCCTGTCATGTAGTGCTAATGTTATACATTAGCAAGAGCACTAGATGGCAGCGCTATTTCCTGTCATGTAGTGCTAATGTTATACATTAGCAAGAGCACTAGATGGCAGCGCTATTTCCTGTCATGTAGTACTAATGTTATACATTAGCAAGAGCACTAGATGGCAGCGCTATTTCCTGTCATGTAGTACTAATGTTATACATTAGCAAGAGCACTAGATGGCAGCGCTATTTCCTGTCATGTAGTACTAATGTTATACATTAGCAAGAGCACTAGATGGCAGCGCTATTTCCTGTCATGTAGTACTAATGTTATACATTAGCAAGAGCACTAGATGGCAGCGCTATTTCCTGTCATGTAGTACTAATGTTATACATTATCAAGAGCACTAGATGGCAGCGCTATCTCCTGTCATGTAGTACTAATGTTATACATTATCAAGAGCACTAGATGGCAGCACTATCTCCTGTCATGTAATACTAATGTTATACATTAGCAAGAGCACTAGATGGCAGCACTATCTCCTGTCATGTAGTACTAATGTTATACAATAGCAAGAGCACTAGATGGCAGCACTATCTCCTGTCATGTAGTACTAATGTTATACATTAGCAAGAGCACTAGATGGCAGCACTATCTCCTGTCATGTAGTACTAATGTTATACATTAGCAAGAGCACTAGATGGCAGCACTATTTCCTGTCATGTAGTACTAATGTTATACATTAGCAAGAGCACTAGATGGCAGCACTACTTCCTGTCATGTAGTACTAATGTTATACATTAGCAAGAGCACTAGATGGCAGCACTACTTCCTGTCATGTAGTACTAATGTTATACATTAGCAAGAGCACTAGATGGCAGCACTACTTCCTGTCATGTAGTACTAATGTTGTACATTAGCAAGAGCACTAGATGGCAGCACTATTTCCTGTCATGTAGTACTAATGTTGTACATTAGCAAGAGCACTAGATGGCAGCACTATTTCCTGTCATGTAGTACTAATGTTGTACATTAGCAAGAGCACTAGATGGCAGCACTATTTCCTGTCATGTAGTACTAATGTTATACATTAGCAAGAGCACTAGATGGCAGCACTATTTCCTGTCATGTAGTACTAATGTTATACATTAGCAAGAGCACTAGATGGCAGCACTATTTCCTGTCATGTAGTACTAATGTTGTACATTAGCAAGAACACTAGATGGCAGCACTATTTCCTGTCATGTAGTACTAATGTTGTACATTAGCAAGAGCACTAGATGGCAGCACTATTTCCTGTCATGTAGTACTAATGTTGTACATTAGCAAGAGCACTAGATGGCAGCACTATTTCCTGTCATGTAGTACTAATGTTATACATTAGCAAGAGCACTAGATGGCAGCACTACTTCCTGTCATGTAGTACTAATGTTATACATTAGCAAGAGCACTAGATGGCAGCACTACTTCCTGTCATGTAGTACTAATGTTATACATTAGCAAGAGCACTAGATGGCAGCACTACTTCCTGTCATGTAGTACTAATGTTATACATTAGCAAGAGCACTAGATGGCAGCACTACTTCCTGTCATGTATTACTAATGTTATACATTAGCAAGAGCACTAGATGGCAGCACTACTTCCTGTCATGTAGTACTAATGTTATACATTAGCAAGAGCACTAGATGGCAGCACTACTTCCTGTCATGTAGTACTAATGTTATACATTAGCAAGAGCACTAGATGGCAGCACTATTTCCTGTCATGTAGTACTAATGTTATACATTAGCAAGAGCACTAGATGGCAGCACTACTTCCTGTCATGTAGTACTAATGTTATACATTAGCAAGAGCACTAGATGGCAGCACTACTTCCTGTCATGTAGTACTAATGTTATACATTAGCAAGAGCACTAGATGGCAGCACTATTTCCTGTCATGTAGTACTAATGTTATACATTAGCAAGAGCACTAGATGGCAGCACTACTTCCTGTCATGTAGTACTAATGTTATACATTAGCAAGAGCACTAGATGGCAGCACTATTTCCTGTCATGTAGTACTAATGTTATACATTAGCAAGAGCACTAGATGGCAGCACTATTTCCTGTCATGTAGTACTAATGTTATACATTAGCAAGAGCACTAGATGGCCGCACTATTTCCTGTCATGTAGTGCTCCAGACATGTGCGCGCTACCTATTTAGATATCTCTTCAACAAAGAATAACAAGGGAATAAAGCAAATTTGATAATAGAAGTAAATTGGAAACTAAAATTGTACTCTCTGAATCATGAAAGAAAAAATTTGGGTTTTATGTAGGGTTGCCAACTCGGCCATGGACACTTATGAGTTACGCATGCTGCAGGGTAAGCAGGGCGGAACATGTATTGTGCCTCTGGATATCACATGAATAGTGATGATGATCAGCACCATACATGTTCCTCCCTGCACACCCTGCAGCATGTGTAACTCATAAGTGTCCAGAAATATATGGCCAAGGTGGCAACCCTAGTTTTATGTACCTTTAATGCTTTTGCCATAATATGGTACTAAACCCTCTTTTTGGTATAAGATCATGTCACTACTTTCTCCTGTCCCCCCCTCCATGCCGAGTGGAGTGCCAGTGCCAGCGTTCCTGACAATCACCAAAGCTAAGTGCTGTATGCGCACATTCACTCTTACTGTGATTCATGCAGAATATATTTAGCAGACAAAATTCTTTAAACTTTTATGTATATTTCAACAGAACTGTTGCAGTGCTGAGAATCTCCCCCAATAACTATGTTTAGCCATATTTCACATACACAATCACAGCTCCTATGCAAGTTTTCAATTACATCTGCATTCTATATATTAATTCATATTCCATATTCATTTTTTCCACTCCATTTCTGGCTAGAGGTGTCAGTTGTCTGCACACTTAGGGCTAGATTACAAGTGGAGCACTAAATATCGCTTGCATGCAAGCGATATTAGCGCTCCACTTTGTAATACCAGCGCACGCTAATGTACTCTGGTATTACAAGTAAATTGCAATGCGGCAGCGAGCTCGCATTCGCATTGCTAGGAAGCATTGCACTCACAAGAGCACACTTCCATAGCACAATGAAGTAGCGTAGCGATGGGCAGCTTTTTAAACTATATATGAATATATATATAGATATGTGTTAATGTGTATATACACATATTAACACATAAATATATATGTATATAAGCATATACATATATATTTACATTGTGGTCTATGAAAACCCATAGACCGCAATGTAAAGGCACTTTTCAGTGCCGTTTTTTTCTAACACCCACTCCCACCAACTTTAAAGCCCCAAAACTGCCTAGTGCAGTTGTTTTTTGTTGTTGTTTTTTTTTTTTCAGTTTATTTTTATTGAGGTTGTGCATATAAATAACATTAGTCAAGAGTTCAGCAATAAACACATTAGGTACATCATAAATTATTTTAGCCATTACAATCAAAACTGTAAAAATTACAAAATACAACGCTGTCAAAATAAGGAAGGTCAGTACAAATCTTTTCAACAAGTTACTACTAAACTAGAGAAGTGGAACCTCATTTTATTTTTATATATAGGATAAATGCGCCTCTTATGCTTCAACAGGCCACTCATGGACCCATGAAGACTAAATGGCTTAGAGGAGCTGCTCTAATGTAAAACACGGTCACTCTTGGACCTTGAGATAAAAGTAAGATGACATAGCAGGATAAACAACTTATGAAATGTATAGGGAACAAAGCGCTCTGGGGTCGGTTGTACCAGTTTATTGTGTTTTCTTTACAATAGGCTTAAGCTAGATTTATAGGGGCTCATCAAGGCTTCTATAATAAGGATGCTATAGATGTTCAGGTTTTGTGGCATATACTAAGATAATGCTTAAGCGTGGCTAGGTCACAAGAAGTCCCCCGGGGATAAAGGAACTATTATAGTTAGCTATACCTCCGAATATGTAGACTTATACCGTAATGAGCATAAATAAAAACAGAGAAGCGCTCAACCTGGGAACGAACAATAGCATAATAGCTTGTTCTATGGCTAGTTACCACCCTAGAAGCAGCCTCTTTTTGCTCAATATGTGCCTTTCACAGAGAAGAACTTTCCTGTAGCATATCAGTCTGATCCTGACTTAACAGTGCAGTCCAGCCCCAAAACACCAGGCAATCCCTCTCTGAACGAGAGAAACGGCAAAACCCCAGACGTACGTTTCGGCCTATTGTGGGCCTCGTCGTCAGTGAGGTGCAGCCATATCCCTCTAGGCACACTGAGCAATGGGTCCACGTCTGGATTCCCGCATCACACTTAGGGAGACTTCCCCAAGTGTCATAATTTGCATAAATAAAAACAGAGAAGCGCTCAACCTGGGAACGAACAATAGCATAATAGCTTGTTCTATGGCTAGTTACCACCCTAGAAGCAGCCTCTTTTTGCTCAACATGTGCCTTTCACAGAGAAGAACTTTCCTGTAGCATATCAGTCTGATCCTGACTTAACAGTGCAGTCCAGCCCCGAAATACCAGGCAATCCCTCTCTGAACAAGAGAAACGGCAAAACCCCAGACATATGTTTCGGCCTATTGTGGGCCTCGTCAGTGAGGTGCAGCCATATCCCTCTAGGCACACTGAGCAAGGGGTCCACGTCTGGATTCCCGCATCACACTTAGGGAGACTTCCCCAAGTGTCATAATTTGCATAAATAAAAACAGAGAAGCCCTCAACCTGGGAATGAACAATAGCATAATAGCTTGTTCTATGGCTAGTTACCACCCTAGAAACAGCCTCTTTTTGCTCAATATGTGCCTGAGGCTGCTTCTTGGGTGGTAACTAGCCATAGAGCAAGCTATTATGCTATTGTTCGTTCCCAGGTTGAGCGCTTCTCTCTTTTTATTTATGCAAATTATGACATTTTTGGAAGTCTCCCTAAGTGTGATGCGGGAATCCAGACGTGGACCCGTTGCTCAGTGTGCCTAGAAGGATATGGCTGCACCTCACTGACGAGGCCCACAATAGGCAGAAACGTACGTTTGGGGTTTTGCTGTTTCTCTTGTTCAGAGAGGGATTGCCTGGTATTTCGGGGCTTGACTGTATTGTGAAGTCAGGATCAGACTGATATGCTTCAGGAAAGTTCTTCTCTGTGAAAGGCACATGCTGAGCAAAAAGAGGCTGCTTCTTGGGTGGTAACTAGCCATAGAGCAAGCTATTATGCTATTGTTCGTTCCCAGGTTGAGCGCTTCTCTCTTTTTATTCATACCGTAATGAATCTGTGATATCAGCGGCAAGCTATGGACCTAGTGAACTCAACTTGGGACCGCGGAGAGCCTGTACTAATATTCAACATGGCTTAGTTCTTTCTGATTTTGTGTAACTATAGTTCTCAGCATGTCGCACTACCTCGGCCGCTGGCAGTGCGGGAGAATACCGAGTTAATCTAGGGACCTTTTTTAGAACCCCTGAAAACTATATGCAAATCAGTCAGGCAATGCAATGCAACAGGATTCACTCTAATATACCCTGCTGTAACGAGGGTATGTCTCTAAGAATAGTCACAAAAAAAAAAAATTAATCCTCATGATCTCGCAGTTAGAATCCTCTAAACCATAGGGCAAAGCATAAGTAGTAGACTTTCTTAGTTATGGATTTAAATAACTATATATGTGTAGCCCAATTTGATGCCAACAGAATGTCTGTACTAATGCAGAATCATATTATAGACAAACTTAGAACTAGGTACAATTTGTTTGCCCCTGTCTTCATACTTAAACCTTGGTAGAATTAGAGGATAGAGGTTTGTTATATAAAGCAACGGTTAACCCCATTAACTTGTATGATAAAACAGAAACCTATTGTAACAGAAAAAAAGGTAAAATAGAAGTGTGTACAAAAACTTTGGGGGGAAGGTCGAGGGTGAGTCTAAGCTATACAATAACAGGAGAATGTTAGGTATTTCAAATTGGAAGCCTCAATTTAGTGTGAACTTGCGATATGTACTGTCTATCTAGCCTCAAGCTGAATGGCTGGAACCCCAGGTCCTCTATCGGTATTATCCGACACCCAGTCTCATGCATTTAAAAAATGTGTCTAACTGAGGAATCAAACTTGCCTTAGCTCTCTAGGTAGTTATGTAGTGAGGGATATTCTTTGCAATCAGGCTCTCTTGGGGTAATTAAGTCCTCAGACTTTAAAATGTAGGAAGACCTCCCCACCACCGGCAGCCCAAAATCATTGCCCTCAGTATTAAAGTTTGCGAAGATATCTTGCTGTCCACAGTCCTTCAAGACCAGGGGTCTAAGATGCCAAGTTTTACCTGGTTTCTTCTCATCAAAGCTCAATCTCACTAATGTACTAGACAGACCAGCCGCCCTCCTCTCCAGATCCATGGGCCGGGAAGTGTTGAGTGGAAGGACATTCTGACTTTACCAGCGGTTCCAAGTTAAGGGTGTCCATGTCCGACGAATGGTAGTGCTCAGTAGATTACGGAAAGGAAGTAGCATGGTGAGTCGCAGCTGCAAAGAGTAGTGAACTAAGATCCTTCTGAAGCTGTTCATAGCATTGTGTGACCGCGCTCGTTAATGTGCACTCCCATGCGTCCACGGCTTCCAAAGCCTCCATGTTGTGCCCCATTAGGCCCTCTCTCCTCCAACACCAGTGTTGGCTGTGATGTGGGTAATGTTCTAGCCTCCAGCGAAGACACAGACCCAGAGCGGATTAGACCTGCTGACCCCAGAGAGCCGGGGGGGGGGGGTGCTGTTGATGATCTTTCTAGGTGCTGTTGATGATCTTTCTTTTTATGTAGAGCTTCTCTTTTTGCAACTTGTCATGGCGGCTGCTAAGACACGCCCCCGTGCAGTTGTTTTTTTAATAAAAATAACAATACAAAAAAAGTTTGATAAAAAACTATAATGCCCTCTATTTTGACAGCATTTGTGGCACTTTTAGAAAATTAACCAGAGATAAGATCTCTGGTTAGTTTTATGAGCTCTAATTGCTACCGCGAGCTCGCAGTAACAATAACCAACCACTTGTAAAGCACGATAATTTAGCATTCCACTTGTAATCCAGCCCTTAATCTGTTGCTTATAACTATAAATCTGCATAAGTAGTTGCATTTCCTGATGCAGTTACTGCTAAACTGACAGATTTTGGAGCACACTGAATGTGCAATAAGGGGAAGTATATTGGAAAAACTGCTGTGAAGTTGTGTAGGCTGATACAACTATTTATAGATTTACGTAAAAGAACATAAAATACTGTGGTCATGGGTCTTTGCAGGAATGTTTCCAGGTGGGAACAAAAATAAATACAATTCTAAAGGTACAGACGTCGGACACTCCAGTCGTGGCTAGGAGTCATACGAGCGACTCTGAGAGTCCCGTGCTGCTTTGCCTGGCACTCCGGTCATGCCGCCTCCTCTGTGAGTTTCCACTGCTAGGGGCTCAGGGATACTGTCTCCTGCCAATTGATCCTTGCCAGTACTACACCATGTGGCGCCTCTTTTCTTTTTTTCTTCTAGGTCGACTTCGTTGGATCTCCTCCTTCTTTGCAAGAGTGCGGCCTTTCCAGTTTTTACCTACCGCCTGTTTGCACGAGCGCACCTCCCTGGGACTTTGGCGTCCTTGTTTTTGCATTCAGTCAGGGCCATCTTAATGGCTAAGAGTTCACTTCTGCAGGAGTGAACCGTTTGGAGAAAAAGGCTTCAGGATGCAACTTGGAGGTTTAAGGTTCCCTTTGGGTTAAGAATACACCAACTTCTATCTCAGAGGCATCAACCTCTAAAGTGAACTGCAGGTCAGGATCAGGATGGTGGAGCACAGGAGCAGAACAAAAGACCTTTTTCAGATGAGTGAAAGCATCCACAACTACAGGAGGCCAATTCTTGCAGTCTCTGTTTCGTTTAGTCAGCTCAGTGAGTGGAGTAACTATTTGGGAGAAGTTCTTTATAAACTTGCGATAATAGTTAGAGAAACCCAAGAATCTCTGAAGTTCTTTTAATGAGGTGGGTTGAGGCCACTCCAGAACTGCAGTTAGCTTTGTAGGATCCATGGCAAAACCTTCCTTTTGAGATGACATAGCCAAGGAACTTGATCTGGATCTGTAAAAGAACATAAAATACTGTGGTCATGGGTCTTTGCAGGAATGTTTCCAGGTGGGAACAAAAATAAATACAATTCTAAAGGTATAGTAAAAATTACTATAACACAAACTCCCAGAGGGTAGTACAGTCTATCATATGGCGTAATGCCCACCCCATAGAGTTTTACAAGTCCCACCCCCACAGAGCAATTGTGGAAATTAATTCTAGTAAGTGTTTATAGGGCAGGTGCTACAGCTCCTTCCTGAAAACTAAGTGTAATGGTTTAGTGTCCTTAAGACAATGGGTGCCGCTATGTTGTGACCTAGGTTTCCTAGGCCAATAAAAGCACAGTTATAAATAAGTCACTACGGTGTGCAACCAAAGAATATTTAGAATAGTTAAGCCTGAAATATTTTAACAGGAATTTGGAAGCCCACAATTTTCAGTGTAAAAAAAAGAACAAGAGCGCAACCTCTGACTCAAGTGAAATTTTATTAAATACACCATAAGTGCAAACACATAATGCACTTACGAAATTTCAAATGACGGTCAGCCTATCAATCTGCTAAGTCCACTGTGTTCCTGTAGGTGATCCTGAGCCCTCGTTGTTGTTCCGTAGTCTTAGCTATCACTTTTTTCTCTGAAAGTAGAGAAGAGAAAAGCGCGGACTCAAATGCAGAGTAATAACAGTTTAATATAACACACACGACAAATGGCCACTCACAAGATAAAAGTATAAAATCAGCATATGTGCAACAATAACACCAAGGACTTATCGTCTCATGCCTGCATCCTTCTGTGTCACAAATATGTCAGAATTAGCGTGTCCCTCCACTGCCTTCCAAGTGTAGCCAAATCCAGGTTGTCAGAATATGTCCGTGAGGAGTATCTCCAAACAAAGTTCATGCAATAGCATCAGACATAAACCACAGTTATTGTGCCTGTGTTTAAACACTAGAATATGATGCAAGGAGGATGGCAAGCTAAATGAATTGTATATGATTCATTTAGCTTGCCATCCTCCTTGCATCATATCCAACCTGGATTTGGCTACACTTGGAAGGCAGTGGAGGGACACGCTAATTCTGACCTTATTTCCGATTGGCTGATAGAATTCTATCAGCCAATCGGAATTGAAGGGACGCCATCTTGTATGACGTCATTTAAAGGAACCTTCATTCTTCAGTCGGCCGTCATTTTAAGAGGATGCTCCGCGTCGGATGTCTTGAAGATGGAGCCGCTCCGCGCCGGATGGATGAAGATAGAAGATGCCGCCTGGATGAAGACTTCTGCCCGTCTGGAGGACCTCTTCTGTCCGGCTTGGAGGACTACTTCTGCCCAGTTGGGTGAAGACGTCTCACGGTAGGGTGATCTTCAAGGGGTTAGTGTTAGTTTTTTTTAAGGGGGATTGGGTGGGTTTTAGAGTAGGGTTGGTTGTGTGGGTGGTGGGTTTTAATGTTGGGAGGGGTTTGTAATTTTTTTTTACAGGTAAAAGAGATGATTAGTTTGGGGCAATGCCCCGCAAAAGGCCCTTTTAAGAACTATTTGTAATTTAGTGTAGGGTTGGGCTTTTTTATTTTGGTGGGCTTTTTTATTTTGTTAGGGGGATTAGAGTAGGTGTAATTAGTTTAAAAAGCTTGTAATTATTTTATTATTTTCTGCAATTTAGTGTGGTTTTTTTTGTACTTTAAATAATTTTTTTAAATGGTAATTAATTGTATTTAGTTTAGGGAATTTATTAAATTATAGTGTAGTGTTAGGTGTAATTGTAACATAGGATAGGTTTTACTTTACAGGTAAATTTGTCTTTATTTTAACTAGGTAGTTATTAAATAGTTAATAACTATTTAATAACTATTGTATCTAGTTAAAATAAATACAAAGTTGCCTGTAAATTAAAAAAAAAAAACTAAGATAGCTACAATGTAACTATTAGTTATATTGTAGCTATCTAAGGCCTAGATTTGGAGTTTTGTCGGTAACGACCCGCGTAGCTAACGCCGGCTTTTTTCTGGTCGCACCATAAAAATAACTCTGGTATTGAGAGTCCACATAAAGGCTGCGTTAGGCTCCAAAAAAGGAGCGTAGAGCATATTTAACGCAGCTTCAACTCTCGATACCAGAGTTGCTTACGCAAGCAGCCAGCCTCAAAAACGTGCTCGTGCACGATTCCCCCATAGGAAACAATGGAGCTGTTTGAGCTGAAAAAAAACCCCAGCAAAAAAGCCGCGTTCAGCTCCTAACGCAGCCCCATTGTTTGCTATGCGGAAACACTTCCTACGTCTGCACCTAACACCCTAACATGTACCCCGAGTCTAAACACCCCTAGCCTTACACTTATTAACCCCTAATCTGCCGCCCTCGCTATCGCTGACCCCTGCATATTATTATTAACCCCTAATCTGCCGCTCTGTAAACCGCCGCTACTTACATTATCCCTATGTACCCCTAATTTGCTGCCCTAACATCGCCGACCCCTATATTATATTTATTAACCCCTAATCTGCCCCCACAACGTCTCCTCCACCTGCCTACACTTATTAACCCCTAATCTGCCGACCGGACCGTACCGCTATTATTATAAAGTTATTAACCCCTAATCCGCCTCATTCGTCGTTCAGACGTCGGCCAGGATGGATGTTCCGCGTCGGAGGTCTTCAGGATCCTGCCGCTCCGCTCCGGATGGATGACCATAGAAGATCCCGCTTGGATGAAGACTTCAATCGGATGGAAGACCTCTTCTGCCCCGCTTGGATGAAGACTTCAGCCGGATCATGGACCTCTTCAGCCCCCCGCTTGGGCTTGGATCAGGACATCGGAGGAGCTCTTCTGGACAGATCGGTGAACCCGGTGAGGTGAAGACAAGGTAGGAAGATCTTCAGGGGCTTAGTGTTAGGTTTATTTAAGGGGGGTTTGGGTTAGATTAGGGGTATGTGGGTGGTGGGTTGTAATGTTGGGGGGCTTGGGTATTGTATGTTTTTTTTTACAGGCAAAAGAGCTGAACTTCTTGGGGCATGCCCCGCAAAGGGCCCTGTTCAGGGCTGGTAAGGTAAAAGAGCTTTGAACTTTAGTAATTTAGAATAGGGTAGGGCATTTTTTTATTTTGGGGGGCTTTGTTATTTTATTAGGGGGCTTAGAGTAGGTGTAATTAGTTTAAAATTGTTGTAATATTTTTCTTATGTTTTTTAAATATTTTTTTATTTTTTGTAACTTAGTTCTTTTTTATTTTTTGTACTTTAGCTAGTTTATGTAATTGTATTTATATGTAGGAATTGTATTTAATTAATTTATTGATAGTGTAGTGTTAGGTTAATTGTAGGTAATTGTAGGTAGTTTATTTAATTAATTTATTGATAGTGTAGTGTTAGGTTTAATTGTAACTTAAGTTAGGATTTATTTTACAGGTAATTTTGTAATTATTTTAACTATTTTAGCTATTAAATAGTTCTTAACTATTTAATAGCTATTGTACCTAGTTAAAATAAATACAAAGTTACCTGTAAAATAAATATTAATCCTAAAATAGCTATAATATAATTATAATTTATATTGTAGCTATATTAGGATTTATTTTACAGGTAAGTATTTAGCTTTAAATAGGAATAATTTATTTAATAAGAGTTAATTTATTTCGTTAGATTTAAATTATATTTAACTTAGGGGGGTGTTAGTGTTAGGGTTAGACTTAGCTTTAGGGGTTAATACATTTATTAGAATAGCGGTGAGCTCCAGTCGGCAGATTAGGGGTTAATGTTTGAAGTTAGGTGTCGGCGATGTTAGGGAGGGCAGATTAGAGGTTAATACTATTTATTATAGGGTTAGTGAGGCGGATTAGGGGTTAATAACTTTATAATAATAGCGGTGCGGTACGCTCGGCAGATTAGGGGTTAATAAGTGTAGGTAGGTGAAGGCGACGTTGAGGGGGGCAGATTAGGGGTTAATAAATATAATATGGGGGTCGGCGGTGTTAGGGGCAGCAGATTAGGGGTACACAAGTATAACGTAGGTGGCGGCGCTTTGCGGTCGGCAGATTAGGGGTTAATTATTGTAGGTAGCTGGCTGTGACGTTGTGGGGGGCAGGTTAGGGGTTAATAAATATAATATAGGGGTCGGCGGTGTTAGGGGCAGCAGATTAGGGGTACATAAGTATAACGTAGGTGGCGGTCGGCAGATTAGGGGTTAAAAAAATGTAATCGAGTGTCGGCGATGTGGGGGGACCTCGGTTTAGGGGTACATAGGTAGTTTATGGGTGTTAGTGTACTTTAGAGTACAGTAGTTAAGAGCTTTATAAACCGGCGTTAGCCCAGAAAGCTCTTAACTACTGACTTTTTTCCTGCGGCTGGAGTTTTGTCGTTAGAGTTCTAACGCTCACTTCAGACACGACTCTAAATACCGGAGTTAGAAAAATCCCATTGAAAAGATAGGATACGCAATTTACGTAAGGGGATCTGCGGTATGGAAAAGTCGCGGCTGAAAAGTGAGCGTTAGACCCTATTTTGAGTGACTCCAAATAGCCTAAAACCAGCGTTAGGAGCCTCTAACACTGGTTTTCCCGGCTAACGCCAAACTCCAAATCTAGGCCTTAGGGTTTATTTTATAGGTAAGTATTTCGTTTTAAATAGGAATAATTTATTTAATGATAGTAATTTTATTTAAATTTATTAAAATTATATTTCAGTTAGGGGGGTTATGGTTAGACTTAGGTTTAGGGGTTAATATGTTTATTATAGTGGCGGCGACGTTGTGGGCGGCAGATTAGGGGTTAATAAATGTAGTTAGGTTGCGGTGACATTGGGTCGGCAGATTAGGGGTTAATAAATATAATGTAGGGTTCGGCAATGTTGGGGGCAGAAGATTAGGGGTTCATAAGTATAATGTAGGTGGCGGCGGTGTCCGGAGCGGAAGATTAGGGGTTAATATTATAATTTAGGTGTTGTCGATGTTGGGGGCGGAAGATTATGGGTTAATAAGTGTAAGATTAGGGGTGTTTAGACTCGGGGTTCATGTTAGGGTGTTAGATGTAGACATAAAAAGTCTGCATTAGGAGCTTTACGCTGCTTTTTTGCAGGTGTTAGGTTTTTTTTCAGCCGGCTCTCCCCCATTGATTCCTATGGGGAAATCGTGCACGAGCACGTTTAGCCAGCTCACCGCTACCATAAGCAGCGCTGGTATTGAGGTGAGATGTGGAGCAAAATTTTGCTCTTCGCTCACTTTTTTGCGGTTAACGCTGGGTTTGTAAAAACCTGTAATACCAGCGCTGTCTGCAAGTGAGTGGTGAGCATAAACTGCTCGTTAGCACTGCACCCCTGTTAACGCAAAACTCGTAATCTAGGTGAGTGTTAACTAAAAATACATGTTCGTTTAAAAGTTATAAACCTACTCTACATAACATAATTAAAAATATAAATAAGAATAAATAAGTATAAATAAATAAATAAATAAATGTGAATGAATTTAAAACAACTGCTCCTTTTTAAGTATAATATAAAACAGTATTATTTTGAAAAAGATATATACATATCATTACTCTACTATTTATTTCTACTGTTTCTAATCTACATATCTACTGTATGAATGATCCAAACATTATACAGTACCAACATAAAATCTATAAATTTACACCTTTTATCTAAAATCACATATAAGCCTGTATATCTAAATCAACATTTAAACCTTTGGGTTCTGAACTCTCTAATTTGTAAATCCAATAGGTTTCCTGTTTTCTTAGCCTTAGGAGCCTATTTTCTACTGAGGGGGCAATCCAATCGATCACCTATATTTTTAAGGTTCTAGGGTCACAACTGTGCACCTTTAAAAAAATGTTTAGATACACTCGGCTAGATTACGAGTTGTGCGTTAGGCTTAAAAAGCAGCGTTGGCCGGTCCCAACGCTGCTTTTTAACGCCCGCTGGTATTACGAGTCTTGAAGGTACAGGTGTACCGCTCACTTCTCTGGCCAGACTTGGAAATAGCGCAAATCCACTTACGTAAATTGCGTATCCTCTTTTTTCAATGGGACTTGCATAGCGCCGGTATTACGAGTCTGCCAAAAAGTGAGCGGTACACCCTCTCCTGTCAAGACTGGTACCGCATTTTAAAGTCAGTAGTTAAGAGTTTTACACTACAACGCTGTATCATAAGACTCTTAACTAAAGTGCTAAAAAGTACACTAACACCCATAAACTACCTATTAACCCCTAAACCGAGGCCCTCCCACATCGCAAACACTAAAATAAAATTTTAACCCCTAATCTGCCGAACCGCACATCGCCGCCACTATAATAAATATATTAACCCCTAAACTGCCGCACTCCCGCCTCGCAAACATTAGTTAAATATTATTAACCCCCAATCTGCCGTCCCTAACATCGCCGACACCTACCTACATTTATTAACCCCTAATCTGCCGCCCCCAACGTCGCCGCCACTATACTAGGTACAGGTGTACCGCTCACTTTTTTGGCCAGACTTGGAAAAATCGCAAATCCACTTACGTAAATTGCGTATCCTCTTTTTTCAATGGGACTTGCATAGCGCCGGTATTACGAGTCTGACAAAAAGTGAGCGGTAGACCCTCTCCTGTCAAGACTGGTACCGCATTTTAAAGTCAGTAGTTAAGACTTTTACACTACAACGCCGTAGCATAAAACTCTTAACTAAAGTGCTAAAAAGTACACTAACACCCATAAACTACCTATTAACCCCTAAACCGAGGCCCTCCCACATCGCAAACATTAAAATAAAATTTTTAACCCCTAATCTGCCGAACCGGACATCGCCGCCACTATAATAAATATATTAACCCCTAAACCGCAGCACTCCCGCCTCACAAACATTAGTTAAATATTATTAACCCCTAATCTGCCATCCCTAACATCGCTGACACTTACCTACATTTATTAACCCCTAATATGCCGCCCCAACGTCGCCGCCACTATACTAAAGTTATTAACCCCTAAATCTAAGTCTAACCCTAACCCTAACCCCCCTAAATTAAATATAATTTAAATAAATCTAAATAAAATTACTATAATTAACTAAATTATTCCTATTTAAAACTAAATACTTACCTATAAAATAAACCCTAAGCTAGCTACAATATAACTAATAGTTACATTGTATCTAGTTTAGGGTTTACTTTTATTTTACAGGCAAGTTTGTATTTATTTTAACTAGGTAGAATAGTTACTAAATAGTTATTAACTATTTAATAAACCACCTAGCTAAAATAAATACAAAAGTACCTGTAAAATAAAACCTAACCTAAGTTACACTAACACCTAACACTACACTATAATTAAATTAATTCCCTACATTAAATACAATTAAATACATTTAAATAAAATTAGCTAAAGTACAAAAAACACTAAATTACAGAAAATAATAAACAAATTACAAGATTTTTAAACTAATTACACCTAATCTAATCCCCCTAACAAAATAAAAAAGCCCCCCAAAATAAAAAAAAGCCCTACCCTACACTAAATTACAAATAGCCCTTAAAAGGGCCTTTTGCGGGGCATTGCCCCAAAGTAATCAGCTCTTTCACCTGTAAAAAAAAATTACAAATCCCTCCCAACATTAAAACCCATCACCCACACAACCAACCCTACTCTAAAACCCACCTAATACCCCTTTAAAAAAAACTAACTCTAACCCCTTGGAACAGCCAATAGAATGCCAGCTCAATCCTATTGGTTGATTGGATCAGCCAATAGGATTGAAGTTCAATCCTATTGGCTGATTGCATCAGCCAATAGGATTTTTCCTACCTTAATTCCGATGGCTGATAGAATTCTATCAGCCAATCAGAATTGTAGGGATGCCATCTTGGATGACGTCACTTAAAGGTACCTACATTCTTTAGTCGCCATGGAAAGAAGAGGATGCTCCGCGTCGGATGTCTTGGAGATGGACCCGCTCTGCGCCGGATGGATGAAGATAGAAGATGCCATCTGGATGAAGACTTCTGCCCGTCTGGAGGACCACTTCTACCGGATTCGTTGAGGACTTCGGCCCGGTTGGATGAAGACTTCTCCCGGTAAGGTGATCTTCAAGGGGTCAGTGTTAGGTTTTTTAAGGGGGTATTGGGTGGGTTTTAGAGTAGGGTTGGTTGTTTGGGTGGTGGGTTTTAATTTTGGGGGGATTTGTAATTTTTTTTACAGATAAAAGAGCTGATTACTTTGGGGCAATGCCCCGCAAAAGGCCTGTTTAAGGGCTATTTGTAATTTAGTGTAGGGTAGGGCTTTTTTATTTTGGGGGGCTTTTTTATTTTGTTAGGGGGATTAGATTAGGTGTAATTAGTTTTAAAATCTTGTCATTTGTTTGTTATTCTCTGTACTTTAGTGTTTGTTTGTTTTGTACTTTAGCTACTTTTATTTAATTGTATTTAATTGTATTTAATGTAGGGAATTTAATTATAGTATAGTGTTAGGTGTTAGTGTAACTTAGGTTAGGTTTTATTTTACAGGTACTTTTGTATTTATTTTATCTAGGTAGTTTATTAAATAGTTAATAACTATTTAGTAACTATTCTACCTAGTTAAAATAAATACAAACTTGCCTGTAAAATAAAAATAAACCCTAAATTACATACAATGTAACTATTAGTTATATTGTAGCTAGCTTAGGGTTTATTTTATAGGTAAGTATTTAGTTTTAAATAGGAATAGTTTAGTTAATTATACTAGTAATTTTATTTAGATTTATTTAAATTATATTTAAGTTAGGGGGTGTTATGGTTAGGGTTAGTCTTAGGTTTAGGGATTAATATGTTTATTATAGTGGCGGCGTTGGGGGCAGCAGATTAGGGGTTAATAAATGTAGTAGGTGGCGGCGACATTGGGGGCAGCAGATTAGGGGTTAATAAATATAATGTAGGTGTCAGCGATGTTGGGGGCAGCAGATTAGGGGTTCATAAGTATAATGTAAGTGGCGGCGGTGTCCGGAGTGGCAAATTAGGGGTTAATAATATAATGTAGGTTGCGGCGATGTCGCGGCGGCAGATTAGGGGTTAATAAGTGTAAGATTAGGGGTGTTTAGACTCGGGGTTCATGTTAGGGTGTAAGGTGTAGACATCAAATGTATTTCCCCATAGGAATCAATGGGGCTGCGTTAAGGAGCTTTACGCTGCTTTTTGGCAGGTGTTAGACTTTTTTTCAGCCGGCTCTCCCACGTTGATTCCTATGGGGAAATCGTGCACGAGCACGTTACACCAGCTCACCGCTAACATAAGCAGCGCTGGTATTGGAGTGCGGTAAGGAGCAACATTTTGCTCAAAGCTCACTTCTTGTCTGGGTTGTAAAAACCCGTAATACCATGTCTGTGAGTGGTGAGCATAAACTGCTTGTTAGCACTGCACAACCTGTAACACAAAATTCGTAATCTAGATGACTGTGTTTTATTCATTTTTGTTTTAATATTATATAGGTGCTCGCTAAAACATCTTCTTATTTTCATTTTTGTACGTCCTACGTACTTTAAGCCACACCCACAGGTGAGAAGGTAGACCACAAATATTGCGTCACAGTTATTCTTATATTTGATTTCAAACCTTACTGAGTTTAACCATGTTTGGTGTGTCTATACCTAAGACTACGGAACAACAACGAGGGCTCAGGATCACCTACAGGAACACAGTGGACTTAACAGATTGATAGGCTGACCGTCATTTTACATTTTGTAAGTGCATTATGTGTTTGCGCTTATGGTGTATTTAATAAAATTTCACTTGAGTCGGAGGTTGCGCTCTTGTTCTTTCTTTTACACAGATCATTAAGCCTCTCTCCGAAACAGGGGAAATATCAGATAGAAGAGCAGCATCTTCTGATGAGTACCTTAGCGAGACGGATATAAGCAGTACCTACAATCCTAACACATATTGTGTATAGGAGATTTAAAGCACAATACCAGTGAACTGCATCTAAAAAAGATACTGATTCAAGGACTAACTTTGCCTATTTGCACAGGTCGTATAAATATAACAACACAAAAATATTTGAGCTGAATTGTTGGACATTTTTTTTAAGACAAGATATTTTTATGACAAGATGTTTTAATGATAAGATGTTTTTATAACAGAATTTTAATAGATGTTATAAATGGACGTTAAGAAGCCTAACATTTCATATTGAAAGGCATAGATAAAATTGAGCTTCCTCATTTATATATTTATATTTTCAAACATACAGGTATATTTCAACATACCCATATAATATAATACACCCTTATAGCAATTTGTTTGCATACAAGTGGGATTTTATCTTATCAGCATTAGCGCCGATATATATTCTTTTTTGTTGTTCCACAATTTTCAGACTTGAATGATAGGAAAAGGGGCTAAAATACATAATGAGAGTATATTACAAATTATGTTTTACTACATATAGTTAAACGTTATTTTATGTCAAAGTGTTTAGTATACCTATACGTTAAGCATTGACCTAAAATTACTACAATGCTTTTAAAGGGACAGTGAAGTCAAAATTTCATTTTCATGATTTAGTTAGAGAATGAACTTTCCAATTTACCTCTATTAGCTAATTTGCTTATTTTGTTTGTGAACCCTAGTTAAAAAAAATAAAAAAAAATGTATGCTTACCTGATAAATTCCCTTTGAGCTAAAGCCTTGAATTGTTCTCCAATCAGCACTCTCCCCATGTGGCACTTTTTTTGTAGCTAGAGCTCTAATTGGAGAACAGTTCAAACTTTTAGCTCACAGAAAAACTGACTTGAAGTGGGCAGCAGAGCACAAGGTATTTCAATTTCATAGCTTTATGAAAAGTAAGTTACGTGCATCTTCATTACAACTGATGAATTAAACTTGATCTAAATTATCACTAACATTCACAAGAGGAAAACTTACCATCACTTTAAATCTCTCCCACTCTCCCAGAATCCTCAGTCATACATACCAAATAGATGAAGAAAAAAGAAACCCAGGAAAGACAAAGCAGGGCAATTGAAGTGCAAAACAAGTACTGCCACAAACAGTGTAAAGGAAAGGGTTAGACTTATTGACCGTAAACATTTATAAAAGAAACAAATTTGGGCTAAATTCTGAGTGGAGTGCTAACAGTTACGTGTGAGCGATAAGGGGTTTATGGCAAGGGTTTGCATGCATCATGTTTTCTGCTCTTATTACAAGTTGAAAGTAAACACAAATGGGAATCTATACCCAAGCGATGAAGCCCACGAGACCACAATATAATGGGGGACAACTAAATAAAGGGACAGTAAAGTCAAAATTAAACTTTCATGATTTAGATAAAGCATGCAGTTTTAAACAATTTTCCAAATTATTTCTAATATCTAATTTTCTTCATTCTCTTGGTATCATTTGTTGAAAATATACCTTGATAAGCTCAGGAGCACCAATGCAGTGCAGGTAACTAGCTTCTGATTCAAGGCTGCACATGTATGCTGCTTGTCATTGGTTCACTTGATGTGTTCAGCGAGTTCCCAGTAGTACCTAGCTGCTCCTTCAACAATGGATACCAAAAGAATTAAACAAGCTTTATAATAGAAATGAATTAGAAAGTGTACGCTCTATGCCTAACCCTAAAGATTGTCCAAGTAAGGAACTACAGAGATTCCCTGAATTGTGACCACATTTTACTTTTTGATCTTCTCAAAAAGTAAAATGTGGTCACAATTCAGGGAATCTCTGTAGTTCCTTACTGGTGAAGGGAGATAATAAGCATACGTCTATGGTATACATAAACTGACCCTCCTTCACTAAAGGAAGTACAGTAAGAATATTCTCCCTCTTGAAAGTGCAAACTTTTACAAGTTTGTTCAAAGTTTTAGGTAGAAAATAGTACCTTCCCTTTTTGGTTCTATAAAGATATTGGGGTAAATTATTTTATTTATTTTGGAAGCTAGAACTGGAGCAGTTACTCCCCTTTGTTTCCAGATCCTTCACACATTGGGCCTTTAATGGATCTCAAGGAGCTCGAGAGAGGAAGAATCTTTCTTAAGTGGTTTTTGAACAACAGCTTATTTGATACCCCTGAGAAATGGTCTCAAACACCCAAGGATCTTGAATAGATCTTTCCCAATTCTCCTGAAAAAATTATAATGGGGTCAATTTATCAAAGTGTGAGCGGGCATGATACAATGTAGCGTATCATGTCCGCCGCTGTCTGCACGTATCATTACACAAGCAGTTCTTGTGAACTGCTTGTGCAATGCTGCCCCCTGCAGATTCGCAGCCAGTCAGCCGCTATCAGATTTGACAACTGCAGCCTCAGAGGCAGCAGACAAGTTATGGAGCATCGGTCTTTAGACCGCTGCTTCATAACTACGGTTTCCGGCGAGCCTAAAGCTCAATTCGGAGGTTGATAATTCGGCCCCTAAATCTGCTTCCTAAAAGAAACTAGCCCAGAATGGGGGCCTCAACTTCATGCAGCCGTTGAGGCTGAAGTTGACTTCTTGGTATGCTTGCTTTTGACCAAGAAGGGTTGAGCTTCCAAGAAGTTTTGGGGGAACCTTATCTCTAGGCAGAGGAAGAAGCTTTTTAATTCTTAGATTACTAAAAAAAACTTAAACGTCCTGCAGATCTAAGTTTATCCACAGGCTTTTTATTTTGAGGCAGAAACGCTTTTTCACCTCCAGTGACTGTGGCAGTAATTGCATCAAGCAGCAAAGTTCCCCTTTGTTAATATATAGCCCGGATGTAAGTTAAACTTCTATGTAATTGCAATTACCCCCTGGGGAATGGCTCTTTTATGCCTGTTATGGTGGAAGAAACTCACTGTACTTATACCCAGTATTGTACCTCGAGCTCCAGTCCACAGGAAGGAAGCAGTTAAAACTACCTTATTTATGAGATCACTTGAGGCAGCTGTTATTGTTATGCTCATGCGATATTTCCCTATCAGACCAAGCTTGGCCAGTAGTCTTCTTATACCGGGATCAAGAGGAAAGATAAGGAAATATCCCAGAACAAAGTGAGTTTATGAAATAAGGTAAGCAGTACTCACGGTAGACACAGTAGTTCTTCACAGAATAAGATGAAGGCAGAGAGTGGTCAGAGACAGGCAGAGTCCGGCAACAGAAAGGTAATCCAGCAGTATAACAGTTCAGGGGTAAACCAATAGAATGGTCAGGAACAGGCAGAGGTCAGCAGCAAAAGGTAATCCAGCAGGTTAGCAGTTCAGGGGTAAACCAGTAGAATGGTCAGGAACAAGCAGAGGTCAGCAACAAAAGGTAATCTAGCAGTTTAGCAGTTCAGGGGTAAACCAGTAGAATGGTCAGGAACAGACAGAGGTCAGCAACAAAAGGTAATCCAGCAGTTTAGCAGTTCAGGGGTAAACCAGTAAAATGGTCAGGAACAGGCAGAGGTCAGCAACAAAAGGTAATCCAGAAGTTTAACAGTTCAGGGGTAAACCAGTAGAATGGTCAGGAACATGTATAGGTCAGCAACAAAAGGTAATCCAGAAGTTTAGCAGTTCAGGGGTAAACCAGTAGAATGGTCAGACAGGCAGAGTTCGGTAATGATAAGGCAATCCAGCAATACAAGGGTTAAACAGGCAGAGTGGTCAGACAGGCAGAGTTCAGCAATGATAAGGCAATCCAGCAATACAAGGCTTCAACAGGCAGAGTTCAATAACAATATGGCAACTAGCAATACAAAGATACAGCACCCAGGAGCACACTATTACACCTATACTTGGGCATAGATGAGAGCAACTGAGGTACTTACATAAGTGCAGGATTCACGCCAAGAGAACACAGGAAGATCCGGACCGGCATCAAGATGACAGGGCTTGCGGCGATGGCAATGAGGGGCCTGATATAGCCCCCCACTCAAGGGACCAGAGTCAGTATCAAAGGAAAAGTAGCATGGAATTTGTAGACCAAAGGTGGAGCATGTACGTCATGGACAGGGACCCAGGAATGATCAGCCACAGAGTAATCCTTCCAGTGAATGAGGTATTGGAGCTGCCTGCATTTAATTCTGGAGTCCAGGATCCTAGCAACCTCATACTCCGGTTCCCCTTGAATAATGAGTTGAGAAGGAGGACATCTGAGATGAGTATATTTACTCGTGATGTAGGGTTTGAACAGGGAGATGTGAAAGAACGGGTGAATGTGCAAGGTCTTAGGTAAAGCCACTCTGTGGACAACAGGATAAAGTCTTTTAAGGACTTTATATGTGACAAGGTTGACGTAAACAGATATGTCGGGTAGAGACCCAGACACGATCACCTGCACAAAAGGCATGAATATGAGCTTGATGATGATCGGCAAACCTCTTGTACCTGGAGATGGTAGAGCGTAACTGAGAGCGTATTCGTTGCCAATGGGTGGTGAGGTCAGTGAAGTGACACTCTGCAGCAGGAACTCCTGTGGATTGAGCAGAAAGAGGAAAAACACAAGGTTGATAACCAGCTGCGGCCTGGAAAGGAGAGCATCGTAGAGAAGAATGCCAATGAGTGTTCTTTGCCAGTTCAGCTAGGGGCAACAAGCCAGACCAATTGGTATGCTGTGAATTAACATATGCTCTGAGATAAGCTTCAATAGCCTGATTGTTCCTTTCCGTCTGCCTGTTAGTCTGGGGGTGATAACCAGAGGACAAGGAAACAGTGGTTCCAAGTAATTTGCAAAAGCTTCTCCAAAAGGTAGAAATAAATTGAGGGCCTCTGTCAGAGATGATATTCACGGGTATACCATGGAGCTGTACAACGTGTAACAGAAAAAGAGTAGACAATTCTTGGGATTTAGGTAACTTAGGTAAAGGTATAAAATGAGCAAGTTTGGACAATCAATCCACCACAACCCAGATGACTGTATGATGGTCAGAAGGAGGGAGATCTACAACAAAATCCATGGCTATGTGTGTCCATTGTTGTTTAGGTATGGACAACAGTTGAAGTAGGCCATGCGGTAGGGAATGGGGGGGTCTTGTTAACTGTACAAGTCTGACAAGCCTTGACATAATCCTGAGAGTCTGACTTTATGGTAGGCCACCATACGTGTTGAGAAAGGAGTTCAAAGGTTCTAGTAAAACCTGGATGACCTGACAACCCAGGATAGCAGAGGAGAGCAAAGGTTTGGAGGAACATAAAGGATCTCAGGAGCTACAGGGGCTTCAGCATGTTTTCTTGACTGGGCACATTGCAGCCTTTGAAGAAGAGAGGTGTTAAGCTGAGCAACCACACAGGAGGGGGTATGATGTGTTCGATAGGAGCTTCAGAAGAGTCACTAGACTGAGGAAACATCAGCTTTTTTATTCTTGGTCCCAGGAAGGTAAGAGACTACAAAGTTAAAACAGGAAAAGAATAGGGCCCACCTGGCCTGTCGAGGATTGAGTCGATGAGCAGTATCTAGGTACGCCAGATTCCTGTGGTCAGTGAGAATCTGAATGGGGTTGGCAGTACCCTCTAGCCAATGATGCCATTCAGTCAGAAAGAAAAGAAAAGAGGCACCACATGGTGTAGTATGGACAAGGATCAATCGGCAGGAGACAGTATCCCTGAGCCCCTAGCAGTGGAAACTCAGAGTAGGCGGCATGACCAGAGTGCCTGGAAAAGCAGCACGGGACCCTCAGAGTTGCCCGTATGACTTCCAGCCCTGTGTATTTTAATAAATATACACTTTTTTACCTCCACTTGCCTGCTCATTAATGACTGATTTTTATCACCACATATGGTCTATCTCATGCCCGTAATGTTACTAGCTGCACCCCTCTACTGGCTATGTACAGATCTCTCTGTCTAAATCTCTGAGCCTGTTGACGTCTGTGGTCGGCTGGCACTCCTGGATTGGATACTGCTACTCATCTGACCCAACGTCTGATGCTCCAGTCGTGGCTGGGAGTCATACGGGTGACTCTGAGGGTCCCGTGCTGCTTTGCCTGGCACTCTGGTCGTGCCGCCTCCTCTGTGTGTTTCCACTGCTAGGGGCTCAGGGATACTGTCTCTTGCCGATTGATCCTTGTCCGTACTACACCATGTGGCGCATCTTTTCTTTTTTTCTTCTAGGTCGACTTTGTTGGATCTCCTCCTTCTTTGCAAGAGTGCGGCCTTTCCAGTTTCTACCTACCGCCTGTTTGCACAAGTGCACCTCCATGGGACTTTGGCGTCCTTGTTTTTGCATTCAGTCAGGGCCATCTTAATGGCTAAGAGTTCACGATTGCCCACATCATAATTCCTTTCTGCAGGAGTGAACCGTTTGGAGAAAAGAACTTTAGGATGCAACTTGGAGGTTTAAGGGTCCCTTTGGGTTAAGAATACACCAACTCCTATCTCAGAGGCATCAACCTCTAAAGTGAACTGCAGGTCAGGATCAGGATGGCGGAGCACAGGGGCAGAACAAAAGACCTTTTTCAGATGGGAGAAAGCATCCACAACTACAGGAGTCTCTGTTTTGTTTAGTCAGCTCAGTGAGTGGAGTAACTATTTGGGAGAAGTTCTTTATAAACTTGCGATAAAAGTTAGAGAAACCCAAGAATCTCTGTAGTTCTTTTAATGAGGTGGGTTGAGGCCATTCCAGAACTGCATTTAGCTTTGTAGGATCCATGGCAAAACCTTCCTTTCGAGATAACATAGCGAAGGAATTGGATCTGGACTTGATCAATCTCACATTTCTCCAGTTTGGCTACCAGAGACTTGTTTCTGAGGTGAAGAAGTACCTGTTTTTAGTGATGTCGCGAACCTAAAAATTTGGGTTCGCGAACAGAGAACTCGAACTTCCACAAAAGTTTGCGAACCGGCGAACCGGGCGAACTGCCATAGACTTCAATAGGCAGGCGAATTTTAAAACCCACAGGAACACCTGGACTGTGGCATGCCGGAGGGGGATCCATGGCAAAACTCCCATGGAAAATTACAAAGTTGATGCAGAGTCTGGTTTTAATCCATAAAGGGCATACATCACCTAACATTCCTAAATTGTTTGGAATAACGTGCTTTAAAACATCAGGTATGATGTTGTATCGATCAGGTAGTGTAAGGGTTACGTGTAAGGGTTACGCCCGCTTCACAGTGCGCAGTCTAGGTGATATACCTGCCCTGACCATGCTTTGCAGACCAGGTATCAGTGGTCAGATGGACCCTTGCCCCAACACTGTGTGCCAGACATGCCATTATAGCAGACATATGGCTTTAGCGTTGCTTTTTGGTAATTAGAAGGCTGCCCAGCAGTGAAGGGGTTAATTAGGGAGCATGTAGGCAGCTTGTAGAGTTAATTTTAGCTTAAGTGTAGTGTAGTAGACAACCCAAAGTATTGATCTAGGCCCATTTTGGTATATTTCATGCCACCATTTCACCGCCAAATGCAATCAAATAAAAAAAAATTGTTCACTTTTTCACAAACTTTAGGTTTCTCACAGAAATTATTTACAAACAACTTATGCAATTATGGCATAAATGGTTGTAAATGGTTCTCTGGGATCCCCTTTGTTCAGAAATAGTAGACTTATATGGCTTTGGCGTTGCTTTTTGGCAATTAGAAGGCTGCACCACACGTGTTTTATGCCCAGCAGTGAAGGGGTTAATTAGGGAGCATGTAGGGAGCTTGTAGAGTTAATTTTAGCTTAAGTATAGTGTAGTAGACAACCCAAAGTATTGATCTAGGCCCATTTTGGTATATTTCATGCCACCATTTCACCGCCAAATGCGATCAAATTTAAAAAAACTTAAATTTGTTCGGAATTTTAGGTTTCTCACTGAAATTATTTACAAACAGCTTGTGCAATTATGGCACAAATGGTTGTAAATGCTTCTCTGGGATCCCCTTTGTTCAGAAATAGCAGACAGATATGACTTTGACGTTGCGTTCTGGTAATTAGAAGGCCGCTAAATGCTGCTGCGCATCACACGTGCATTATGGCTAGCAGTGAAGGGGTTAATTAGGTAGTTTGTAGGGAGCTTTCAGGGTTAATTTTAGCTTTAGTGTAGAGATCAGCCTCCCACCTGACACATCAGACCCCCTGATCCCTCCCAAACAGCTCCCTTCCCTCCCCCACCCCACAATTGTCCCCGCCATCTTAAGTACTGACAGAAAGTCTGCCAGTACTAAAATAAAAGGTTTTTAAATTTTTTTTAATTTTTTTAGCATATTTACATATTCTGTGGTGTAGCATCCCCCCTTAGCCCCCAACCTCCCTGATCCCCCCCCCCAAAACAACTCTCTAACCCTCCCTATCTGCCTTATTGGCGGCCATCTTGGGTACTGGCAGCTGTCTGCTATTATTTCCCAGTCAAAAAAGTTTTTTTTTTTTTAAATGTACACTACTGTTACACCAGATATGAGTGGTGGCACTGGGCAAGTGGGCACAGTATACGCTGTGAGCCTGACACACATGCAGGCAGGCAACTGCAATTAGATTACACAGGAAAAAAAAAAAAGCAGACTGATGTTCTAGCCCTAAAAGGGCTTTTTGGGATGCTGTCCTTACAGCAGAGATCAGATGAGTCCTTCAGGACTGTAGTGGACACTGAATAGACTAGCCTAGCTATCGATTTCCCTATTAAATCAGCAGCAGCTACACTGTCCCTCCTCTCACTAAGAATGCAGCTTCCAAATGAATCTAAAATGGATGCTGTCCAGGAGGTGGGAGGGTCTGGGAGGGAGGGTCTGCTGCTGATTGGCTGTAATGTGTATTCTGACTGTGAGGTACAGGGTCAAAGTTTACTCAATGATGCCGAATAGGGGGCGGATCGAACATCGCATATGTTTGCCCGCCGAGGCGAACGTGAACATGCTATGTTCGCCGGGAACTATTCGCCGGTGAACAATTTGCGACATCACTACCTGTTTTACATGCTCATGATGCTCCTCTAGGGTGGAGGAAAATATAAGGATGTCATCCAGATAGACAATGACAGTGTGATTAAGGAGGTCATGAAAGACATCATTGACAAATGCTTGGAAGACTGCAGGGGCATTACACAGCCCAAAAGGCATTCGTAATGCCCTGATTTCATGTTGAAGGCAGCCTTCCATTCATGTCCCAGGAAGCTATGAATGAGATTGTATGCCCCACGTAGGTCCTGTTATGTAAAGTAGCGGGCATCTTGGAGCGAATCACATAGTTCAGTGATCAAAGGAATAGGATAACGATTCTTGATAGTGATGTTGTTTAGGGCTCTGTAGTTGATACAGGGTCTGAGACTATTATCCTTTTTAATGACAAAAAGAAGCCAGCCCCGGCAGGAGAAGAGGAAGGGCAACTTAAACCTTTAGCTAGGTTCTCTTGGATATATTCCTCCATGGCCTTGGTTTCAGCTTTGCAGAACAGATAGGTCCTCCCATTTAGGAAGTGGGGATCGAGGAAAAAGGTCAAGTTTACAGTTGTAAGGATGGTGAGGTGGCAGCACGTTAGTTGCTTTCGTTTCAAAAACATATGTAAAGTCTGCATAAACTGAGTGAGGGCATGAAGGGGTCTGAAGTTTGGCTATAGGGACGTGATGCAGCGGAATAACCTTAGCCAGGCAGGAGTGAAAACAGGATTTACCCCAGGAGGCCAACTGTACCTCAGTCCAGTCGAACTGAGGATTGTGTATATGAAGCCAAGGAAGACCAAGGATAACTGGAATGAATATCATCGAACTGCAATTGTTCGGTATGTAGGACTCCCACAGTCATGGTTAGGGGTGCTGATTTGAAATGGATTAAAACTGATCCAAGGGGAGTGCCATCCAAAGTGGTTATTTTAAGACATTGTTTTTTCTGAAAAAGAGGCAATCCTGCCAGAATCATGAAATGGTGATCTAGAAAATTTCCAGCTGCCCCTGAATCAATAAAGGCTTGAGTGTGGACAGAATTCTGAAGAAAGGTAAGGGTAATAGGTACCAGGATACGAGAAAAGTGAGGGGATTTAGTAGTGGCCACACATAGAGGTATCCCACTTGTATCCTCTAAGCGTTGTCTTTTCCCGGCCGTATATCACTTGGTGTGAATTAAAAACACAATAGAAACACAGTCTCAATCTCCTTCTTCTATGTCTCTCAGATTCAGTGGGCTTAAGGGAGGAGAGATCCATGGGTTCTTCTTCAAAGGTAACTGGAGGTGCTGAAGGGGTAGAGGATAGTCTAGAGACTGGATGGGTAGGAGGACGAGAGAGAAGGATTCTATGAGTTCTCTCTCTCTCAGCTTGTCTTTCCTGAAAGTGAGAATCCAGACTGATGCAAAGTGTTATGAATTCATCCAGGGAAGATGGAACATCACGATAAGTGAGCTTGTCCTTGATGCGCTCATGCAGGCCTCTCCTGAAGGCTGCTTTGAGAGCACTGCCATCCCAATTGGTCTCAAGTTCCAAGGTGCGAAACTCAATGGCGTATTGTGCCACAAATCTATTGCTCTGGCGGAAATCTAAGAGAGAGTACTCTGCAGCAGAAGCGTGCCGGAGGTCCCAAATACCGAAGATAATGCAGAAATGAAGGCATCTGCATCATTCAGGAGCTGAGTGCTCTGTTCCAAAAGGGGAGAGACCCAGGCTAGGGTCTTTCAATAAAGAAACGATAAACATGACCTTTGACTGATGAGACTGGAAGGTGTCTTTTCTGCTATTTCTGTTTGCCCTTTTCCTAAAACTCACTGCACTTCCCTGTAGCAACAATAAACCCCACACTATCCATATCTCACCCTCCCTTCTCTCATCCCCTATGCTGTCCTCTCATTAACTACTCTGTCTCCTTAGAAATACTTCCCCATCTAACTCTCCTATGTCTAATCATACCTGCTCCTACAAGTCTCACTCTCACCTTCTTTCACTCACACTCCTACTACTTGCTGCTGGTGACATCTCTCCTAACCCTGGCCCTGCAGCAATCACCACACTTTTACACTCTCACTTTTACACTCTCAGTCCCCCACTGCAAAAACTCTAGGTCACGCAATCCTAGCAATCTCATCTCTATTAACCCACAGCGCTTATCCTCTCTCTTTTCTTGTACTGTTTGGAATGCTCGCTCTGTCTGTAACAAACTCACAACCTGTTTGTTTCTAACGCCTTCAATCTTCTAGCAATTACTGAAACCTGGTTATCATCTTCTGACACTACTTCTATTGCTGCTCTCACGCACGGTGGTCTCCACTTTAGCCGCACACCTAGGCCAGGTGAGAGACATTGTGGTGGTGTTGGTATCTTACTCTCCCCCTCCTGCACCTATAAGCACCTGCATTCTCATCCATCTCTATCCTTTTTCTCCTTTGAAGTTCACTGCATCCGCCTGTTCTCCCCCCTCTCCCTCTGGGTGGCAGTTATTTATTGCCCCCCCTGGACCAACCTCCCAATTCCTTGATAACTTTGCTGCCTGGCTTTCTCACTTTCTCTCTACAAATACACCTGCTCTAATCCTGGGGGACTTCAATATCCCCATTGATAACCCATCTGCCCCTGCTGCCTCTAAGCTTCTCTCGCTCACAAACTCCTTTGGTCTCTCACAATCCACCCTATTCCCTAATCACCGCGACTGACACTCTATTGATCTAGTATTCTCCTACCTCTGCTCTCTCTCTGATGTCACCTGTCACCCATTTCCCATCTCAGACCACCATCTGCTCACCATTAATCTTAATATACAGGCTAAACCTACTTCTCCCCCTTGCCCTCACACCTGTAGAAATCTGCACACTGTGAATCCTCTCCAACCTTATTCAAAAACACCTCCCCCATACTTTCACGATATCTTGCCCTGACCTTGCTACAACCCACTATAACAATACTCTCTCCTCTGCACTTGACACTTTTGCTCCTCCCCAAATACGCAAAACCCCACATTGTCAGCTCCAACTCTGGCACTCTAAGCAAACACACTACCTGCAAAAATGCTCCAGTGCTGCTCAACGTGCCTGGAGGAAATCCCGCTCTGAACCAGATTTCCTCCACTATAAGTTCATTCTTTATTCTTACTCCTCTGCCCTTCACTTGGCAGTAGGTGACCAATGGAGTGGATCATTCTCTTTACGGGTCATGTCCGTATAGGTTTGACCAAGAAAGAATGAAGTTTTTAATAAACGTTCTATAGTAATTGGCAAAGCCCAAAAAACATTGAATAGACTGAAGACCAACTGGGCGAGGTCACTGGAGAACTGCAGACAACTTGTCAGGATTTATGGAGAACCCTACAATGGAGATTAAATAACCTAGGAAGGGTACTTGAGTCTGATGGAACTCACATTTCTCGAGTTTACAAAACAGGCCGTTCTCACCTAGTATCTGAAGTACCCGTGTGACATCAGAACGATGAACCTCAAGTGTGGGTGAGTGTATGAGGATGTCGTCTAAGTACACCACAACAAACTGTTGCAACATATCTCAAAGGACAACATTAATAAATTCCTGGAAAACAGCAGGAGCATTACATAGGCCAAAGGGCATTACAAGATATTCATAATGCCCGCTCCTGGTGTTAAATGCTGTTTTCCATTTGTGCCCTCCTTGATCCTAACGAGATTGTACGCTCATCTCAAATCAAGTTTAGAAAACACTGGAGCTCCCTTGAGGCGGTCAAAGAGTTACATAATGAGCGGAATATGGTAGGCATTCTTAATGGTAAGACGATTTAAACCCCTATAATGCATGGTCTTAAATCACCACCCTTTTTCTTCAAGAAGAAGCCAGCCCCTGCAGGAGAACAGGATGTGCGGATGAGTGCGATAACTCTAATTTTTTTGTGTTATTTACGCACCCGGTTTAGCGCATAACTTGTAATCTTGGTGAATGTTATTTATATGGCTCACATGAACTAACACCCTTTAGTTGTAAAAAAACTGTCAAATGCATTGAGATAAGAGGCGGCCTTCAAGGGCTAAGAAGTTAGCATAATCCTACCTAGGTTTAGCTTTCAACTAACAATACCAAGAGAACAAAGCAAATTTGATAATAAAAGTAAATTGGAGAGTTGTTTAAAATGACATGCCCTTTCTGAATCATGAAAGTTTATTTTTGACTAGACTGTCCCTTTAATATTTAATATATTTAACCCCTTGAGTGCTAATGACGGCTCTGAGCCGTCACAAATTGTCTCAGAGCCGTCACTAGCACTCTCCCACTTTGAGGGAGATCTGGGGGCTCCCACCGGCTCCTACCCCAGCGAACGGACCTGCATAGTGACAGGCATCGCCCTGGCTTCACGTTACTCGCAATGACGTGATGACGTCACCGCGCAACTTTATTTAACATTAACAATGTTAAATATAGGAGCAGGGGGCATGCTGCTTAGAAGCCTGTATCTCAGGCATCTAAGCAGCTACAGACCCCCAAGACCCATCGTTGGAAAGGTAATCGCCTAACCTTTCCAACAGTGTAAGTCTTGGGGATCTGAAATATCTATATATATTTTTAAAAAATATAAAATAAAAAAAACTTTAAAAATCTTAGCACCCAGGTGAAAAAAGTGCTTAGCACTCAAAGGGTTAAATGGATATTTGAATGACTTCTTATCCAAGAAATGGGCAAAGAAAAGAGTTAAAGGGACATGAAACCCAACATTTTTCATTCATGATTCAAATACAGAATGTAATTTTAAACAACTTTCCAATTTAATTCTGTCATCTAATTTGCTTTGTTCTCTTGGTTTCCTATGTGGAAAAGCATATCTTGGTAGTCTCAGGAGCAGCAAAGCAATACTGGGAGCTAGCTGCTGATTGGTAGCTGCACTTATATTCCTCTTGTTATTGGCTTACTTGACGTGTTCAGCTAGCTCCCAGTAGCGCATTGCTGCTTCTTCAACAAAGGATACCAAAGGAACAAAGCCAAAATTGATAACAGAAGTAAATTAGGAAGTTGTATAAAACTGTATGCGCATGAATCATTAAACTCATGTCCTTTTAACAATTAATCAAATCTTTTGAGTCTCATGGTTACTCTATAAAGACAATCAATCAAAATAAACATATTATCATTTTATACAAAGCATTATTAAACATATCATAGAAATAGAAGCCAATTAACACAAACATTTTTATTACCCTTTGATAAATAAACCATCTTGACTCCTATGGCAGAGAAATAGTTAAGATGCTATGATGACAGATGAATGCTTCTGGGTACAATCATTTGAAGGTATGGCTGCAGGGTTATTCCTGGAAATACACCATAACTTTGCACGCAATATATGCTGTGCTGTACAGAGTGCAAAAGAATTAACACAGAATGTCTGGTGTATGTATATATATATATATATATATATATATATATATATATATATATATATATATATATATATACAGTCATGGCCAAAAATATTGGCACCCCTGCATTTCTGTCAGATAATGCACCACCTCGCCCAGAAAATTGTTGCAATTACAAATGTTTAGGCATTCTCATTCTCAAAATAGCCAAATCTGACACATTAGTTGCAAAACTCCAAAAATGGACTGGACAAAATTATTGGCACCCTCAATTTACTATTTGGTAGCACACCCCTTGGAAAAAATAACTGAAATCAATCGCTTCCTGTAACCATCAATGAGGCAGTGTTAATTTCGTCGGCTAAAACTAGACTAAAATGAGAATAAAATTAATGAAATTCTGATAACTAAAATACGACTAAAACTAAAATGGCATTTTAGTCAAAAGACAATGAGGCATATTTATACGCTCTCCGTATTCAGCATTGCACCAGTAGCTCTTGTGAGATGCTGGTGCGACGTCGCCCCCTGCAGACTCGCAGCCTATCGGCCGCCAGCAAGAGGGTGTCAATCAACCCGAACGTACTCGATCAGGTTGAATTCCGGCGATGTCTGTCCGCCTGCTCAGAGCAGGTAGACAGGTTATGGAGCAGCGGTCTTTAGAAACACAGGCCCTTTTCGGAGCTTAATAAATGGGCCTCTATGACTAAAACTAAATCAAAATTTGCTGTCAAAATTAACACTTTATGCAAGGTGTTATAATCAATCCATATCTAATTACTGCTCTTTTGTAAAATTTACTAAACTTGGTTTTATTTCATTTTAAGATAAACAAAGACATGTTATATACCACAACATTTAAATCTGTATCACATGTTCAAACCTTAAAACCATAAATAAAAACAGGTGAATAAACCTTTACTCCAGGAGTATATAATGCGTTTGGAAGTTCTAGAGCAGTGCTAAATTCTTTGCCGAAAATGTTTTGAATCTGTGAACAATCGATTCTTCCTATAGAAATAAGCATAACCCACGAGTATGGGTTTATGTTATGCTGTGCCTGTGCTAGCTGCAGAAATTTTTTGTTGTGTTGAGTTACTTGATACTTTTTTTAATTATTAACAGAGAACTTTTAAAGTTTTTATATTAGGTAATATGTGCAATGTTGTTACAGCCAATACAGTTTACAGTTTGTTTTTTTATATTTTTAAGGTGCACTTCTATTTGTTTATGAAACTTGGTTTTATTTAATTTTAATAAAGTTGTTATATATCCCAATGGCTAAATCTGTGTCTATATTTCATGATTAAACCTTAACCATAAATAATGACAGGTGTTATGTTTACTCCTGGGGGCATAGTTATCAAAGCGTCAATCTCAGTGCATTTGCCGGCGTCAATACGCTCGCCAGACATTGCTGCCATGGATCCACATATGATCCTTTTATTTATCAAAATAACCATCAAAAACACGTGCATCAAATACGGTGCGATGAGCATCGGATTGTTGTTAACTAACAGTCATCGATGTCACAGTTATTCTGGTTTTTACAACTTTATTTATACCATTTAATTACTGTCCATGAACAAGCACATTTCTCTAAAGCTAATCTTTAATTTTTCATCTGTTATTGTCCAAGAAATAGCTACATTTATACCTCAACAAACAATATCTCATAGGAAATAATTTTTATATTTATTTCTCTTGTAAGGTGTATCCAGTCCACGGATCATCCATTACTTGTGGGATATTCTCATTCCCAACAGGAAGTTGCAAGAGGACACCCACAGCAGAGCTGTCTATATAGCTCCTCCCCTAACTGCCATATCCAGTCATTCTCTTGCAACTCTCAACAAACATGGAGGTAGTAAGAGAGAAGTGGTGAAATGTAGCTGTTATTTTACTTCAATCAAAAGTTTATTATTTTTAAATGGTACCGGAGTTGTACTATTTTGTTCCAGGCAGAAAAATAAAAGAATCTGCCTGTGATTTCTATGATCTTAGCAGGTTGTAACTAAGATCCATTGCTGTTCTCACACATGACTGAAGAGAGAGATAACTTCAGCGGGGGAATGGCGTGCAGGTTATCCTGCTATGAGGTATGTGCAGTTAAGATTTTTCTAGAAGATGTGAATGCTAGAAAATGCTGCTGATGCCAAATTTATGTAAGGTAAGCCTGAATACAGTGATTTAATAGCGACTGGTATCATGCTTACTTTCTGAGGTAATACTCTTTTATATTTACAATATAAAACGTTTGCTGGCATGTTTAAATGTTTTTTTATATACTTTGGTGATAAAACTTTATTGGGGCCTAGTTTTTTCCACATGGCTGGCTTAAATTTGCCTAGAAACAGTTTCCTGAGGCTTTCCACTGTGTTACTATGAGTGGGAGGGGCCTAATTTAGCGCTTTTTTGCGCAGTAACTTTTACAGACTGAGACATTCAGATTCCTCCAGGAGTCCCCTGAATGCTATAGGACATCTCTAAAGGGCTCTTAGGCTTTCCAAAATCGTTTGTGGGGAAGGTAGGCCCACAGCAAGGCTGTGGCAGTTGGTGTGACTGTTGAAAAAGGTCTATATCGTTTTTTTGATCCGTTTTTTGAACTAAGGGGTTAATCATCCATTTGCAAGTGGGTGCAATGCTCTGTTAGCTTATTATACACACTGTAAAAATTTCGTTTGATTTACTGCCTTTTTTCACTGTTTTTCAAATTCTGACAAAATGTGTTTCTCTTAAAGGCACAGTACCGTTTCTTATATTTGCTTGTTAACTTGATTTAAAGTGTTTTCCAAGCTTGCTGGTCTCATTGCTAGTCTGTACAAACATGTCTGACATAGAGGAAACTCCTTGTTCATTATGTTTAAAAGCCATTGTGGAACCCCCTCTTAGAATGTGTACCAAATGTACTGATTTCACTTTAAGCAATAAAGATCATATTCTGTCTTTAAAAAATGTATCACCAGAGGAATCTGAAGAGGGGGAAGTTATGCCGACTAACTCGCCCCACGTGTCAGACCCTTTGACTCCCGCTCAAGGGACTCACGCTCAAATGGCGCCAAGTACATCTAGGGCGCCCATAGCGTTTACTTTACAAGACATGGCGGCAGTCATGGATAATACACTGTCAGCGGTATTAGCCAGACTACCTGAATTTAAAGGAAAGCGAGATAGCTCTGGAGTTAGACGAAATACAGAGCATACTGACGCATTAAGAGCTATGTCTGATCTGATACTGCCTCACAATATGCAGAAGCTGAAGAAGGAGAGCTTCTTTCTGTGGGTGATGTTTCTGACTCAGGGAAGATGATGCAACCTTATTCTGATATCTCTACATTTAAATTTCAGCCTGAACACCTCCGCGTGTTACTCAGGGAGGTTTTAGCTGCTCTGAATGACTGTGATACAATTGCAGTGCCAGAGAAATTGTGTAGACTGGATAAATACTATGCAGTGCCCGTGTGCACTGATGTTTTTCCAATACCTAAAAGGTTTACAGAAATTATTACTAAGGAATGGGATAGACCAGGTGTGCTGTTCTCTCCCCCTCCTATTTTTAGAAAAATGTTTCAAATAGACGCCACCACACAGGACTTATGGCAGACAGTTCCTAAGGTGGAGGGAGCAGTTTCTACTCTAGCAAAGCGTACTACTATCCCTGTCGAGGACAGTTGTGCTTTCTTAGATCCAATGGATAAAAAGTTAGAGGGTTACCTTAAGAAAATGTTTATTCAACAAGGTTTTATCCTACAGCTCCTTGCATGCATTTCTCCTGTCACTGCTGCTGCGGCGTTCTGGTTTGAGTCTCTGGAAGAGGCTTTACAGGTAGCGACTCCATTGGATGACATACTTGACAAGCTTAGAGCACTTAAGCTAGCCAATTCTTTTGTTTCTGATGCCATTGTTCATTTGACTAAACTAACGGCTAAGAATTCTGGTATTGCTATCCAGGCGCGTAGAGCGCTATGGCTTAAATCATGGTCAGCTGACGTTACTTCAAAGTCTAAGCTGCTTAACATTCCCATCAAGGGGCAGACCCTATTCGGGCCTGGTTTGAAGGAGATTATTGCTGATATCACTGGAGGAAAAGGTCATGCCCTTCCTCAGGATAGGTCCAAATCAAGGGCCAAACAGTCTAATTTTCGTGCCTTTTGAAACTTCAAGGCAAGTGCGGCATCAACTTCTTCTAATGCAAAACAAGAGGGAACTTTTGCTCAGTCCAAGACGGTCTGGAGACCTAACCAGACCTGGAACAAGGGTAAGCAGGCCAAAAAGCCTGCTGCTGCCTCTAAGACAGCATGAAGGAACGGCCCCCTATCCGGTAACAGATCTAGTAGGGGGCAGACTTTCGCTCTTCGCCCAGGCATGGGCAAGAGATGTCCAGGATCCCTGGGCGTTGGAAATTATATCCCAGGGATATCTTCTGGACTTCAAGGCTTCCCCCCCAAAAGGGAGATTTCACCTTTCACAATTATCAGCCATCCAGATAAAGAGAGAGGCATTCTTACACTGTGTCAAGACCTCCTAGTTATGGGAGTGATCCATCCTGTTCCAAAGGAGGAACAGGGACAGGGAGTTTACTCAAATCAGTTTGTAGTTCCCAAAAAAGAGGGAACCATCAGACCAATTTTGGATCTAAAGATCGTAAAAAAATATCTCAGAGTTCCATCATTCAAGATGGAGACTATTCGTACCATCCTACCTATGATCCAGGAGGGTCAATACATGACTACAGTGGATTTAAAGGATGCTTATCTTCGCATTCCGATACACAAAGATCATCATCGGTTTCTCAGGTTTGCCTTCCTAGACAGGCATTACCAGTTTGTAGCTCTTCTCTTTGGGTTAGCTACAGCCCCAAGAATTTTTACGAAGGTTCTGGGGTCGCTTCTGGCGGTCCTAAGGCCGCGGGGCAAAGCAGTGGCCCCTTATTTAGACGACATCCTGATTCAGGCGTCAAACTTCCAAATTGCCAAGTCTCATATGCACATAGTTTTGGCATTTCTGAGGTCGCATGGGTGGAAGGTGAACGAGGAAAAGAGTTCTCTATCCCCCCTCACAAGAGTTTCCTTCCTAGGGACTCCTAGGGATAGATTCTGTAGAAATGAAAATTTACCTGACGGAGTCCAGGTTATCAAAACTTCTAAATTCCTGCAGTGTTCTTTATTCCATTCCTCGCCCTTCGGTGGCTCAGTGCATGGAAGTAATCGGCTTAATGGTAGCGGCAATGGACATAGTGCCGTTTGCACGCCTACATTTCAGACCGCTGCAACTCTGCATGCTCAGTCAGTGGAATGGGGATTACACAGATTTGTCCCCTCTACTAAATCTGGATCAAGAGACCAGGGATTCTCTTCTCTGGTGGCTATCTCGGGTCCATCTGTCCAAAGGTATGACCTTTCGCAGGCCAGATTGGACAATTGAAATGACAGATGCCAGCCTTCTAGGTTGGGATGCAGTCTGGAACTCCCTGAAGGCTCAGGGATCGTAGACTCAGGAGGAGTCACTCCTTCCAGTAAACATTCTGGAACTAAGAGCGATATTCAATGCTCTTCAGGCTTGGCCTCAGCTAGCGACAATGAGGTTCATCAGATTTCAGTCGGACAACATCACGACTATGGCTTACATCAACCATCAAGGGGGAACAAGGAGTTCCCTAGCGATGTTAGAAGTCTCAAAGATAATTCGCTGGGCAGAGATTCACTCTTGCCACCTATTAGCTATCCATATCCCAGGTGTAGAGAACTGGGAGGTGGATTTTCTAAGTCGACAGACTTTTCATCCGGGAGAGTCGGAATTCCATCCGGAGGTGTTTGCACAATTGGTTCAACATTGGGGCAAACCAGAACTGGATCTCATGGCGTCTCACCAGAACGCCAAGCTTCCTTGTTACGGATCCAGGTCCAGGGACCCCAAGGCAATGCTGATAGATGCTCTAGCAGCGCCTTGGTCCTTCAACCTGGCTTATGTGTTTCCACCCTTTCCTCTGCTCCCTCGTCTGATTGCCAAGATCAAGCAGGAGAGAGCATCGGTGATCTTGATAGCGCCTGCGTGGCCACGCAGGACTTGGTATGCAGATCTAGTGGACATGTCATCTTTTCCACCATGGACTCTGCCGCTGAGACAGGACCTTCTACTTCAAGGTCCTTTCAACCATCCAAATCTAATTTCTCTGAGGCTGACTGCCTGGAGATTGAACGCTTGATTTTATCAAAGCGTGGTTTTTTCTAGTCAGTCATTGATACCTTAATTCAGGCACGAAAGCCTGTCACCAGGAAAATCTATCATAAGATATGGCGTAAATATCTTTATTAGTGTGAATCCAAGGGCTACTCATGGAGTAAGGTCAGGATTCCCAGGATATTATCTTTTCTCCAAGAAGGATTGGAGAAAGGATTGTCAGCTAGTTCCTTAAAGGGACAGATTTCTGCGTTATCTATTCTTTTGCACAAGCGTCTGGCAGATGTCCCAGACGTTCAGGCATTTTGTCAGGCTTTAGTTAGAATCAAGCCTGTGTTTAAACCTGTTGCTCCACCTTGGAGCTTAAATTTGGTTCTTAAAGTTCTTCAGGGGGTTCCGTTTGAACCTCTTCATTCCATAGATATCAAACTTTTATCTTGGAAAGTTCTTTTTTTGGTAGCTATTTCCTCGGCTCGTAGAGTTTCAGAGTTATCTGCCTTACAATGTGATTCTCCTTATCTGATCTTCCATGCAGACAAGGTAGTTCTGCGTACCAAACCTGGGTTTTTACCTAAGGTGGTATCTAATAAGAATATCAATCAAGAGATTGTTGTTCCGTCTTTGTGTCCTAATCCTTCTTCAAAGAAGGAACGTCTATTACACAATCTGAACGTGGTTCGTGCTTTAAAGTTTTACTTACAAGCTACTAAAGATTTTCGTCAAACATCTGCTTTGTTTGTTGTCTACTCTGGACAGAGGAGAGGTCAAAAGGCTTCAGCAACCTCTCTTTCTTTTTGGCTAAGAAGCATAATCCTCTTAGCCTATGAGACTGCTGGCCAGCAGCCTCCAGAAAGGATTACAGCTCATTCTACTAAAGCTGTGGCTTCCACATGGGCCTTTAAAAATGAGGCTTCTGTTGAAAAGATTTGCAAGGCGGCGACTTGGTCTTCGCTTCATACTTTTTCAAAATTCTACAAATTTGATACTTTTGCTTCTTCGGGGGCTATTTTTGGGAGAAAGGTTTTACAGGCAGTGGTACCTTCTGTTTAAGTACCTGCCTTGTCCCTCCCTTCATCCGTGTACTTTAGCTTTGGTATTGGTATCCCACAAGTAATGGCTGATCCGTGGACTGGATACACCTTACAAGAGAAAACATAATTTATGCTTACCTGATAAATTTATCAGGTTGATTGACACCCCCCTGCTGGCGGACGATTGGCCGCGAGTCTGCAGGGGGCAGCGTTGCACGAGTAGCTCTTGTGAGCTGCTGGTGCAATGCTGAATATGAAGAGCTTATTGCTCTCCGTATTCAGCGAGGTCTTGCGGACCTGATCTGCAGTGTCGGATCAGGTCCGCAAGACCTTTCTTAAATAGGGGCCACTATATATGTGTGTGTGTGTGTTATGTCTGAAATATTTTGCAAACATATTTACATGTCCCTAAGTTCCTTTTTTTGTTCTAAACAATATTGTCTGTCATATCTTTTTAATAAATGGTGACTCTATTTCTATTTAATGTAAGGTCTATTAGTGAACATTAGTTGTACCTTGGTTGGTCAATTTGATACTAACCAGGACGTGACCTGTTTACCACGTAATAATTTGTCCTGTGATATACCTTAGCCTTCTTGGCGCTCCTATATATCCAACATTGTACCTTTCTTATTAGATCTATTAGGGGGTCTTCTTTATAGTGTAGCAGGTATATATACATTTTTTCCAGGCGCTGGAAACTTCTCTCTCTTTTTGTTAACATTGGCATACAAGATGACATTTCTTACTGAAAAATAAATTCAAGAGAAGGAAGAAATACACTGAAAATAGCATGACAGTAAAGAGGTGATTTTAATTTCTGCTGTATCTGAATCATGACAGTTTAATGTTAGGTGGGCTATCCCTTTGAACTATCATCTTAAGATTATATTGAATCAAACATCAATTTAAATTTTAAAATCCTTGTCTAAAATATTACACTGTGTGTCCTAATGTCAGCATCAATGTTTATCTTTAATACTAATTTCACATATACATACTTTCAAAGTATACTACACAATGTAACAATACACAATGTAACAAATGGCACTTACAAGTTCTGATGAGTGATCAATGACACAAGTATCGAGCAATTTGATTTGTTAATGATAGTTTATAATGTATATTTGAATCAGATTGACTAATGTCATAAATCATGTGATTATGTATATTACAATCAAAAGTGGTTGAAAAATTCACTAGTGTGTGTGGGTTGTTTGCATCATAATTGTGTTGATTCAAATTTGGCGCGAAGTGGAGAGTGTGAATTGTATTACATGGCTTAAACATGGTGCACATAAATTTTTCCAAAAAATAAAAAGGAAGTTAGCTATATTATGTTGTGTATTCATTTAATTTTTATCTCTATATCTATTAGTGCAACAAGTTTGGTGAAAATCTTTGCACCAAATTTTGAGATATATTTCATTTTCCCCTTGCTTTGTAATGAGAGACAAAGTTGTAACATAATCCATAAGTAGTAATGTATTTTTCATTTTTATTCCTATATATCTACTAGTGCACCAACTGTTTAGCAATAATATTGTTTGATTTAGAATGGGTATACAATTTTAATGTATGCTTCATTCTCTTGCAGCATCGAACATAAGCTTTCTGTGTTTTCAGACTCCCATTGAGTTCTATAACATCTGCGACCTTAAGGGTGGCGGATTGAAAACTAGGTACGCTGCGTCGTAATACACGCAAGCGTACCTGTTAAATGTTTGATAAATTTGGAAAAGGGTCAAATAGAGTCAAATCTGAATTCAAAACATCTGTAATGACTCAAGCATCAATCTGCGTCAGATTGAGATCACGGGAGCGTATATTCGGTCCCTAAAACTAAATCAAAATTTGCCATAAAAATTCACACTGCAATAAGGTTCTTACACCTCTCTACTGGAATTTTGGACCACTCTTCTTTCACCAACTTCTCTATGTCTCTTAGGCCTAGATTTAGAGTTCGGCGGTAGCCGTCAAAACCAGCGTTAGAGGCTCCTAACGCTGGTTTTGGCCGCCCGCTGGTATTTGGAGTCAGTGATTAAAGGGTCTAACGCTCACTTTACAGCCGCGACTTTTCCATACCGCAGATCCCCCTACGCCATTTGCGTAGCCTATCTTTTCAATGGGATCTTTCTAACGCTGGTATTTAGAGTCGTTTCTGCAGTGAGCGTTAGAGCTCTAACGACAAGATTCCAGCCGCCTGAAAATAGCAGGAGTTAAGAGCTTTCTGGCTAACGCCGGTTTATAAAGCTCTTAACTACTGTACCCTAAAGTACACTAACACCCATAAACTACCTATGTACCCCTAAACCGAGGTCCCCCCACATCGCCGCCACTCGATTAAAAATTTTAACCCCTAATCTTCCGACCGCCACCTACGTTATACTTATGTACCCCTAATCTGCTGCCCCTAACCCCGCCGACCCCTATATTACATTTATTAACCCCTAATCTGCCCCCCACAACATCGCCGCCAGCTACTTAAAATAATTAACCCCTAATCTTCCGACCGCAAAGCGCCGCCACCTACGTTATCCCTATGTACCCCTAATCTGCTACCCCTAACACCGCCGACCCCTATATTATATTTATTATCCCCTAATCTGCCCCCCTCAACGTCGCCGACACCTGCCTACACTTATTAACCCCTAATCTGCCGAGCGGACCGCACCGCTACTATAATAAAGTTATTAACCCCTAACCCGCCTCACTAACCCTATCATAAATAGTATTAACCCCTAATCTGCCCTCCCTAACATCGCCGACACCTAACTTCAATTATTAACCCCTAATCTTCCGATCGGAGCTCACCGCTATTCTAATAAATGTATTAACCCCTAAAGCTAAGTCTAACCCTAACACTAACACCCCCCTAACTTAAATATAATTTTAATCTAACGAAATAAATTAACTCTTATTAAATAAATTAATCCTATTTAAAGCTAAATACTTACCTGTAAAATACATCCTAATATAGCTACAATATAAATTATAATTATATTATAGCTATTTTAGGATTAATATTTATTTTACAGGCAACTTGGTATTTATTTTAACTAGGTACAATAGCTATTAAATAGTTAAGAACTATTTAATAGTTACCTAGTTAAAATAATAACAAATTTACCTGTAAAATAAATCATAACCTAAGATATAATTAAACCTAACACTACCCTATCAATAAAATAATTAAATAAACTACCTACAATTACCTACAATTAACCTAACACTACACTATCAATAAATTAAATAAACACAATTGCTACAAATAAATACAATTAAATAAACTAGCTAAAGTACAAAAAATAAAAAAGAACTAAGTTACAGAAAATAAAAAAATATTTACAAACATAAGAAAAATATTACAACAATTTTAAACTAATTACACCTACTCTAAGCCCCCTAATAAAATAACAAAGCCCCCCAAAATAATAAATTCCCTACCCTATTCTAAATTAAAAAAGTTACAAGCTCTTTTACCTTACCAGCCCTGAACAGGGCCCTTTGCGGGGCATGCCCCAAGAATTTCAGCTCTTTTGCCTGTTAAAAAAAACATACAATACCCCCCCCCCAACATTACAACCCACCACCCACATACCCCTAATCTAACCCAAACCCCCCTTAAATAAACCTAACACTAATCCCCTGAAGATCTTCCTACCTTGTCTTCACCATCCAGGTATCACCGATCCGTCCTGGCTCCAAGATCTTCATCCAACCCAAGCGGGGGTTGGCGATCCATAATCCGGTGCTGAAGAGGTCCAGAAGAGGCTCCAAAGTCTTCATCCTATCCGGCAAGAAGAGGACATCCGGACCGGCAAACATCTTCTCCAAGCCGCATCTTCTATCTTCTTCCATCCGGTGCGGAGCGGGTCCATCTTGAAGCAGGCGACGCGGATCCATCCTCTTCTTCCGATGTCTCCCGACTAATGACGGTTCCTTTAAGGGACGTCATCCAAGATGGCGTCCCTCGAATTCCGATTGGCTGATAGGATTCTATCAGCCAATCGGAATTAAGGTAGGAATTTTCTGATTGGCTGATGGAATCAGCCAATCAGAATCTAGTTCAATCCGATTGGCCGATCCAATCAGCCAATCAGATTGAGCTCGCATTCTATTGGCTGATCGGAACAGCCAATAGAATGCGAGCTCAATCTGATTGGCTGATTGGATCAGCCAATCGGATTGAACTTGATTCTGATTGGCTGATTCCATCAGCCAATCAGAAAATTCCTACCTTAATTCCGATTGGCTGATAGAATCCTATCAGCCAATCGGAATTCGAGGGACGCCATCTTGGATGACGTCCCTTAAAGGAACCGTCATTCGTCGGGAGACATCGGAAGAAGAGGATGGATCCGCGTCGCCTGCTTCAAGATGGACCCGCTCCGCACCGGATGGAAGAAGATCGAAGATGCCGCTTGGAGAAGATGTTTGCCGGTCCGGATGTCCTCTTCTTGCCGGATAGGAGGAAGACTTTGGACCCTCTTCTGGACTTCTTCAGTGGATGTCTAGCCCCCGCTTGGGTTGGATGAAGATATCGGAGCCAGGACGGATCGGTGAACCTGGTATGGTGAAGACAAGGTAGGAAGATCTTCAGGGGCTTAGTGTTAGGTTTATTTAAGGGTGGTTTGGGTTAGATTAGGGGTATGTGGGTGGTGGGTTGTAATGTTGGGGGGGGGGGTATTGTATGTTTTCTTTTACAGGCAAAAGAGCTGAACTTCTTGGGGCATGCCCCGCAAAGGGCCCTGTTCAGGGCTGGTAAGGTAAAAGAGCTTGTAACTTTTTAAATTTAGAATAGGGTAGGGAATTATTTATTTTGGGGGGCTTTGTTATTTTATTAGGGGGCTTAGAGTAGGTGTAATTAGTTTAAAATTGTTGTAATATTTTTCTTATGTTTGTAAATATTTTTTTATTTTCTGTAACTTAGTTCTTTTTTATTTTTTGTACTTTAGCTAGTTTATTTAATTGTATTTATTTGTAGCAATTGTGTTTATTTAATTTATTGATAGTGTAGTGTTAGGTTAATTGTAGGTAATTGTAGGTAGTTTATTTAATTATTTTATTGATAGGGTAGTGTTAGGTTTAATTATATCTTAGGTTAGGATTTATTTTACAGGTAATTTTGTATTTATTTTAACTAGGTAACTATTAAATAGTTCTTAACTATTTAATAGCTATTGTACCTGGTTAAAATAAATACCAAGTTGCCTGTAAAATAAATATTAATCCTAAAATAGCTAAAATATAATTATAATTTATATTGTAGCTATATTAGGGTTTATTTTACAGGTAAGTATTTAGCTTTAAATATGATTAATTTATTTAATAAGAGTTAATTTATTTCGTTATATGTAAATTATATTTAACTTAGGGGGGTGTTAGTGTTAGGGTTAGACTTAGCTTTAGGGGTTAATACATTTATTAGAATAGCGGTGAGCTCCGATCGGAAGATTAGGGGTTAATAAGTGTAGGCAGGTGTCGGCGACGTTGTGGGGGGCAGATTAGGGGTTAATAAATATAACATAGGGGTCGGCGATGTTAGGGCAGCAGATTAGGGGTACATAGGGATAACGTAGGTTGCGGCGGTTTACGGAGCGGAAGATTAGGGGTTAAAACTGTAATGCAGGGGTCAGCGATAGCGGGGGCGGCAGATTAGGGGTTAATAAGTGTAAGGTTAGGGGTGTTTAGACTTGGGGTTCATGTTAGGGTGTTAGGTGCAGACGTAGGAAGTGTTTCCCCATAGGAAACAATGGGGCTGCGTTAGGAGCTGAACGCTGCTTTTTTGCAGGTGTTAGGTTTTTTTTCAGCTCAAACAGTCCCATTGTTTCCTATGGGAGAATCGTGCACGAGCACGTTTTTGAGGCTGGCCGCGTCCGTAAGCAACTCTGGTATCGAGAGTTGCATTTGCGGTAAAAATGCCCTACGCTCCTTTTTTGGAGCCTAACGCAGCATTTGTTTTAACTCTCGATACCAGAGTTAAATTTATGGTGCGGCCAGAAAAAAGCCCGCGGAGCGTTAACAGCCCTTTTACCGCCGAACTCCAAATCTAGGCCTTAGATTGGAAGGGTTCCTTTTTCCAACTGGTGTTTTGAGATCTCTCCACAGGTGGTCTATGGGATCGAGATCTGGGCTCATTGCTGGCCAGTTCAGTACTCTCCAGTGCTTTGTCTTGAATCATTTCTGGGTGCATTTTGATGTGTGCTTTGGGTCATTGTCCTGCCATAAGACCCATGACCTCTGACGGAGACCCAACTTATTGACACTGGGCCCTACATTGCACCACAGAATTCTTTGGTAGTCTTCAGATTTGATAATGCCATGCACACAGTCAAGACATCTAGTGCCTGAAGCAGCAAAGCAAGCCCAAAATATCAGTGAACCTCCCCCATGTTTGACTGTATTCTTTTCTTTAAAAGACTGATTTCTTTTTCTGAAAACAGTAGAATGATGGGCTTTAACAAAAAGCTGTAATTTTGTTTTGCCTGTTCACAGCACATTCTCCCATAAGGATTTTGACTTCCTCAGGTAAGTTTTCACAAACTCCAATCTGTTTTTTTTATGTTTCTGTGTCAGCAGTGGGGTCCTCCTTGGTCTCCTACCATTGCGGCCCTTTTCATTTAGATGGCGACGTATAGTGCAAGCTGACACATTTGTACCCTGTGCCTGAAGGTCAGCTTCAATTTGTCTGGAAGTTGATCAAGGTTCTTTATCCACCATTCAAACAATCCTTTGTTGCAATCTTGTATCATTTTTTCTCTTTCGTCCACGTCCAGGGAGATTAGTATACTTGCCCATTGTATGCTTGGTACTGTCCTCTATACTCATTGCATACAGTGTATATGAATACTAGCTACATAACTGCTCCTGCATGCATAAGTGACTGCTGACAACATACCTGCCCTTTGTATGTGAGCTTACTTGCTTTGTACAATAAAATACCTGGGGTGTAAAGCAAATATGACAGAAGGGAAACCATAGCAGAAAATAGTATATTACTGCTAGAAGATCATAGGTTCTAATTGCCTGGCAATATCCTCCAGTACAGTTCTGTAAAGTTAGTGTCTCAGCATCTTCTTATAGTACATTATGTAATTTGCATTTCTAAAACATAAAGTAAAGGCACAAAACACATTGTAATATTGTAAAAACAACCATTCCCCTGGCTGCCCCATAACATTACAGAATAACAGATTGTTTCTTACATTTAACAATCTGTTAATCAAACAGCTCTTTCTTCCCCGAAAAAAAAACCCAGATAGATACAGCTCAGCTCTATGCATTTCAGCAATCTGTTCACCATTCTCAAGAGCTTTAGAAACACAGTAATATATTCACTGTGTAATACACTCCTGCTTACTTGTGTGTGAGTACATGTGTTGTTAGGGTGCAAATTGTGTTTTGTGTAACTATGGACGATGGAAGCAATTCTTGTAACAATTAATGAGTTAAAAACTATGAAAAACAAGGGCACTTTTATTCATGAAAATTGACATTTCTCTTTAACCATTACCTCGCCCTTAAGAGTTGCTCCAGTCAGGATTCTTTTTATAAAGTGTAGGTTCTTCCAATATTTTTTATGGCTATATAATGTAGGTGGCAGCGGCAGATTAGGGGTTAATAACTGTAATGTAGGTGGCGGCAGCATTGGGGGTGGCAGATTAGGGGTTAGGAGCTGGTGAAGCTCCAGTGCTTCACAAGCCTGTCGCAAGCCTCTTCATACGTCAGCAATGATGATTCCGGCATCCTCCAAACACGGCTTCCCCCCCCCCGGGGGAATCATTGCCTGAGGCAATGCTGTGATTGGAGGAAGCCGTTTTCGTCATTGCTGGGTGAGTAATCCAGGAAGAAGCAGGGCGGGGCATCGTTTCAGAACAGTGATCCGGCGTTTCAGAAGATCAAGGTAAGTATTTTAAAAATACGTGGCAATGTCAATTTTCATGAATGAAAGTGCCCCTGTTTTTAATAATTTTTTTAAAAAACGGGCACTTTCACATAAAAATTGACCTTCACTTTAAAGGCACATACAGCCGAATTAAGGAAATACTCTAACAAACGATAATTTTCTTAGTATAATATCCCTGGCTTATACCTGTTTGTTTAACCTCTTCAATGGGAGTTAAAGGTACATGAAAACCAAAAACTTTTCTTTCATACATCAGATCAAGCTTTTAATATTAAATAACTTTTCAATTTAATTCAATTATACAATTTGTTTCATTTTTTTGGTTTTATTTGTTTTATTGAGGTCAATAAGAAAAGTAACAAGGTTTTCACTAAAATGATAGAAAACAGTGACATATATATTACAGTGTTCTAGATCAAGAACCACAAAATAGAAAATGTCTGTAAAAGAACGTCATTTTATAAACCACTTTTTTGTAACTTTGTAAAATATTTTTATTGAGGTTATACAATCACAGGTACAAACAGGCATTGCACAGGACAAATAAGTACGAGATTACATTAAGAAAAAATAAGAGCAGCAATACAGCAGTGGAATGCAATCAGTAAAAACAATCAGCTAGATTACAAGTTTTGCGTTGCAGCTTGTAATGCTGAATATATGGTATTTTCAACGTTAAAACAGCACTGCAGCCATTACAAGTATTGTTGTATAGGTGTACCGCACACCTTTTAGCCTGAACCACAACGTCAGTCCCGCACACGTCAAAATTACGTATTTTCATGGGATTCCCATAGCGCTGCTATTACAAGTTTTGCAGTGAGGCTATAAAGTGAACGTTACAGCCTAAAACCACAAGATCCGTAACACCATCTAAAGTCAGTAGTTATGAGTTTTACGTTACAAAGCTGTAACAAAAACTCAGAACTAAATTGTTAAAAAAGTATACTAACACCCATAAACTACCTATTAACCCCTAAACCGAGGCCCTCCCACATCGCCGCCACTAAAAATGTTTAATTAAACCGCTATTCTGCCGCTCCCCGACATCGTCACCACTATACTAAAGTTATTAACCCCTAAACCGCCGCCCTCCTGCATCAAAAACACTATTTAAATATTATTAACCCCTAATCTGCCGTCCGCCCACACCGCCGCTATAATAAACCTATTAACCCCTAAACCTCAAGCCCTCCACAACTAAATATATTAAAATAAACTATTAACCCCTAAACCAAAAGCCCCCCACAATGAAATAAACTAATTTAAACTAGTAACCCCTAAACCTAACGACCACCAAACTTTATATTAAAATACAATTTCCCTAGCATAAATAAAATTAAAACTTACCTGTCAAATATTTTTTTTTTTTTTTAAACTAACAATTAAACTATTATAATTATTAAACTAAAATTAAACTAACTACCAATTAAATTAAACTAAACTACCAATAAAAAATCCTAACACTACTCTAAAAATTACAAAAATGTATCTACCTACAAAAAATAAAAAACTAACTAAATTACAAAAGAACCAAACACTAAATATAAAAAAAATAACAAACAAATTATCAAAAATAAAAAAGAATTACACCTAATCTAATAGTCCTATCAAAATAAAAAAGCCCACCCAAAATAAAACAACCCTTTGCCTACAATAAACTACCAATGGCCCTTAAAGGGCCTTTTGTGGGGCATTGCCTCAAAGATATCAGCTCTTTTACCTGTAAAATAAATACAAACACCATCCCCAACAGTAAAACCCACCACCCCCACAACCAACCCCCCCAAATAAAAACCCTAACTCTAAAATAACCTAAGCTAACCATTGCCCTGAAAAGGGCATTTGTATGGGCATTGCCCTTAAAAGGGCATTTAGCGCTTTTACTGCCCAGACCCTAAACTAAAAAAAACCCAGTCAAAAAACTCTTAAAAAAACAAACACTAACCCCAAGACGATCCACTTACAGTTGTTGAAGTCCCGCTTGAAGCATCCATCCAGCCGGCGAAGTCCTCATCCATGCAGCAAGAAGTCTTCATCCAGGCGGCCTCTTCTATCTTCATCCAGCCAGCGAAGTCCTCATCCATGCGACAAGATGTCTTCATCCAGGCGGCCTCTTCGATCTTCATCCAGCCGTAAACTGGAACTTCAATGCAAGTGACGTCATCCAAGATGGTGTCCCTTGTATTCCTATTGGCTGAAAGATTTGAATCAGCCAATAGGAATTAAGGCTGCTAAAATCCTATTGGCTATTCAAATCAGCCAATATGATTTAAGCAGCTCTCATTCTATTGGCTAATTCGAATCTTTCAGCCAAAATGAATGCAAGGGACGCCATCTTGAATCGCGTCCCTTGCATTGAAGATTCAGTTTACGGCGGCGACCGTAAGTAGAGGAGCTCAGCATCGGATGTCTTCAGGATGGACCCGCTCCACGCCGGCTGGATGAAGATCGAAGAGGCCGTCTGGATGAAGACTTCTTGCCGCATGGATGAGGACTTCGCCGGCTGGATGGATCTTTCAAGTGGGACTTCAACAACTGTAAGTGGATCGTCTTGGGATTAGTGTTAGGTTTTTTTAAGGGTTTCTATGGGTGGGTTTTATTTTAGTTTAGGGTCTGGGCAGTAAAACAGCTAAATGCCATTTTAAGGGCAATGCCCATACAAATGCCCTTTTCAGGGCAATGGTTAGCTTAGGTTATTTTAGAGTTAGGGTTTTTATTTGGGGGGGTTGGTTGTGGGGGTAGTGGGTTTTACTGTTGGAGGGGTGTTTGTATTTTTTTTACAGGTTAAAGAGTTGATATCTTTGGGGCAATGCCCCACAAAAGGCCCTTTTAAGGGCCATTGGTAGTTTATTGTAGGCTAGGGTTTTTTTAATTTTGGTGGGCTTTTTTTATTTTGATAGGGCTATTAGATTAGGTGTTATTCTTTTTTTATTTTTGATAATTTGTTTATTATTTTGTGTAATGTATTGTTAGGGGTTTTTTTTTTGTTTTGTTTTTAAAGTAAAAGAGCTGTTTATCTCAGGGCAATGACCTACAAAAGGCCCCTTTAAGGGCCCTTGGTAGTTTGGGGGGTGGGGGTTTGTATAGTGTTAGGGGGTGTTTATATTCTTTTTAAAGTAAAAGAGCTGGTTATCTCAGGACAATGCTCTACAAAAGGCCATTTTAAGGGCCCCCCAAAAAGCCCTTTATAGGGGTCTTGGTAGTTTATTCTAGAGTAGGGTTTTAATTTTGGGGTGTTTTTTATAAGGGTATTAGAATAGGCTTAATCTTTTTTTTGTGATAATTTTGTGTGCTTTTTTGTAATGATAGTTTTTTTATTTTTTGTAATGGTAGGTATTTTATTTTTGGTAATGTTAGGTTTTAGTGTAATGCAGGTTAGGTTTTATTTCACAGGTAAATTTGTATTTATTTTAACTAGGTAGTTAGTAAATAGTTAATAACTATTTACTAACTAGTCTACCTAGTTAAAATAAATACAAACCTGTGAAATAAAAATAAAACCTAAGCTAGCTACAATGTAACTATTAGTAATATTGTTGCTAGCTTAGGTTTTATCTCACAGGTAAGAATCGGCTAGATTACGAGTTTTGCGGTATGAGTGAAAAAGCAGCCTTAAGGCTCTTTTTCACTACCGCTGGTATTACGAGTCTTGCAGGTTTAGGTGTACTGCACACTTTTTTGGCCGTAACGCAACGTAACTACAGCAGCTTTCCAAAAGTCCTTTTTAAATGGGACTTCCTTTGCGCCGTTATTACGAGTCTGCCTGGGAGGCCAAAAAGTGAGCGGTACACCCTATACCGTCAAAATCCATACCGTAAACTGAAAGTCAGTAGTTATGAGTTTTATGCTACAACGCCGTAATAAAAAACTCATAACTAAAGTGCTAAAAAGTACACTAACACCCATAAACTACCTATTAACCCCTAAATCGAGGCCCTCCCGCATCACAAACACTAAAATAAAATGATTTACCCCTGATCTGCCACTCCGGACATCGCCGCCACTATAATAAGCATATTAACCCCTAAACCACCGTACTCCCGCATCGCAAACATTAGTTAAATATTATTAATCCCTAATCTCCTGTCCCTAACATCGCCGCAACCTACATTATTGTTATTAACCCCTAATCTGCTGCCCCTAAAATCGCTGCCACTATACTAAAGTTATTAACCCCTAAACCTAACCCTAAGTCTAACCCCCCTAACTTCAATGTAATTAAAATACATCTAAATAAACCTACTATTAATAAATAAATAATTCCAATTTAAAACTAAATACTTACCTATAAAATAAACCCTAAGATAGCTACAATATAACTAATAGTTATATTGTAGCTATCTTAGGTTTTATTTTTATTTCACAGGCAAGTTTGTATTTATTTTAACTAGGTAGACTAGTTAGCAAATAGTTATTAACTATTTACTAACTACCTAGTTAAGATAAATACACATTTACCTGTAAATAAAACCTAACCTGTCTTACAATAACACCTAACCTTACACTACAATTAAATACATTACATTAATTAAATACAATTAACTAAATTACAAAAAAAACAAACACTAAATTTCACAAAATAAAAAAGAAATTATCAAATATTTAAACTAATTACTCCTAATCTAATAGCCCTATAAAAATTAAAAGCCCCCCCAAATAAAAAAAAAACCTAGCCTAAACTAAACTGCCAATAGCCCTTAAAAGGGCCTTTTGCTGGACATTGCCCCAAAGAAATCAGCTCTTTTACCTGTAAAAAAAAATACAAACACCCCCAACAGTAAAACCCACCACCCACACAACCAAACCCCCCAAATAAAAACCTACCTAAAAAACCTAAGCTCCCCATTGCCCTTAAAAGGGCATTTAGCTCTTTTTCTGCCAAAACCCTAAGCTAAAAATAAAACCCACCCAATAAACCCTTAAAAAAACCTAACACTAACCCCCGAAGATCCACTTACAGTTTTTGAAGACCCGACATCCATCCTCAATGAAGAGGCAGAAGTCTTCATCCAAGCGGGCCGAAGTCTTCATCCAAGCAGGCAGAAGTCTTCATCCATCTTCTATCTTCATCCATCCGGCATGGAGCGGCTCCATCTTCAAGACATCCGGCGCGGAGCATCCTTTTCTTCCGACGGCTCTTCTCGAATGAAGGTTCCTTTAAGTGATGTCATCCAAGATGGTGTCCCTTGAATTCCGATCAAGGGGAAAATTAAAGGTGAAAAAATCCTATTGGCTGATGCAATCAGCCAATAGGACTGAGCTTCAATCCTATTGGCTGATCCAATCAGCCAATAGGATTGAGCTTGCATTCTATTGGCTGATTGAAACAGCCAATAGAATGCAAGCTCAATACTATTGGCTGATTGCATCAGCCAATAGGATTTTTTCACCTTTAATTCCGATTGGCTGATAGAATTCTATCAGCCAATCGGAATTCAAGTCATGCCATCTTGGATAACGTCACTTAAAGGAACCTTCTTTCGAGAAGAGCCGTCGGAAGAAGAGTTTTAAATAGGAATTATTTAGTTATTAATAGTAGGTTTTAATTAGATTTATTTTAATTACATTAAAGTTAGTGGTTGTTAGGGTTAGAGTTAGACTTAGGGTTAGGGGTTAATAACTTTAGTATAGTGGCGGCGACGTTGGGGGTGGAAGATTAGGGGTTAATAAGTGTAATGTAGGTGGCAGCGTTGTCTGGGGCGGCAGATTAGGGGTTAATAAGTGTATGTAGGTGGCAGCAACATTGGGGGCGGCAGATTAGGGGTTAATAAGTGTACTGTAGGTGGCGGCGATGTCGGGGGAAGAAGATTAGGGGTGTTTAGACTCGGGTTTATGTTAGGGTGTTAGGTGTAAACATAAATTTTGTTTCCCCATAGGAATCAATGGGGCTGCATTATGGAGCTTTACGCTCTTTTATTGCTGGTGTTAGGCTTTTTTTTAGCCGGCTCTCCCCATTGATGTCTATGGGGAAATCGTGCACGAGCACGTAAATCCAGCTCAAAGCAGTGCTGGTATTGGAGTGAGGTATGGAGCTCAATTTTGCTCAATGCTCACTTATTGCCTGCTAACGCCGCTAATGAGGTATGGAGCTCAATTTTTCTCAATGCTCACTTATTGCCTGCTAACGCCGGGTTTATGAAAACCTGTAATAGCAGCGCTATAGGGAGGTGAGCGGTGGCAATAACTTGCAAGTTAGTACCGAGACGCTCTTAACGCAAAACTAGTAATATAGCCGTATGTATTTAGTTTTAAATAGGAATTATTTAGTTAATAATTGTAAATTTAATTTAGATCTAATGTTATTATGTTAACGTTAGGGGGGTTAGGTTTAGGGGTTAATATAGTTTAATTTAGCTTGTTGCGATGTGGGGGGCTGGTGGTTTAGGGGTTAATAGGTTTATTTAGTTAATAAGTGTAAATTTAATTTAGCTATATTTGTATTATGCTAAAGTTAGGGGGTATTAGGGTTAGGTTTAGGGGTTAATATAGTTTAATTTAGCTTGTTGCGATGTGGGGGGCTGGCGGTTTAGGGGTTAATAAATGTAGTATAGTTGCGGCGATATCGGGAGCGGCAGATTAGGGGTTAATAATTTTATTTAGGTAGCGGTGATATCGAAAACAGCACTCTGATTGTGTGCAGTATGGAGCTCAACGCAACCATATCACACGCAAAAGGCGTATGTTTGAGAACTTGTAATAGCAGCGCTATAGAAAATTAAATAACGTAACTTTTGTTGCGTTCGTTAATATCTCTATAGCGCTCAAAACTCGTAATCTAGCTGAATGATAATAATCTCAAAATTACCATGACTGTACATTACGTAGGATACCTCATTTTCTTTTATTTTTTTATTAAATATTTTTATTGAGGATAAGGAAGTATACATAGGTAAAGTGCATGGTACAAACAATGCGTCAAATATTCACATCATATCTGATATTCTGAAATGTACCTAGACAATAACAGTCCTCATTGTTTTCTTCCCTAACTTAACAATATACGTCACTCTTGGACCCTTAAAGGGAGAGTAAGCTGCAAATAGGGGTTTAACATAAAACAAGGAGAAAAACAAACGTAAAGAATTGTATTTTAGAGAGGAATAATACTATATTGTTTAAAGAAAAAGGATGCAAGAGCCAAAATTGGATACACATATAGGGGTATATATATCAATGTGCGAGCGGACATGATGGGAAGTAGCGTATCATGTCCTCTGTACATCGCTACACATCGATAAATGGCGACAGTATACGCTGTCGGCATTTATCATTGCACCATCAGTTCTTGTGAACTGCTGGTGCAATGCCCCCCCCCCCCCCCGCAGACTCATGGGCAATTGACCACTTTCAGGGGGTGTCAATCAACCCGATTGTATTCGATCGGTTTGATTTCTGTCCGCTGCCTCAGAGCAGATGGACAAGTTATGGAGCAGCGGTCTTGAAGCTTAATAAATATGCCTCATAGGGCTAGATTTATTAAGCCCATACGGCAGCAAGTTCTCTCAAGCAGCGGTCACCAGACCGCTGCTTCCTTAGCTTCTTCGCCACCTCTAATGTGGCGAAATTCAATCTCCTCGGTCTAGTCAGACAGAGGAGATTGACAGCTCCTGCCCGCGCGTGATTGGCTGTGCGCGGGCAGGGGGCGGGATTGCACGCAAGCGCAAAATTGCGCTCGTGTGCAATGCCGAATACCTGCGGGTATTTTCGCCCCCTCACAGGCGAGCTGAGGCGCACAGGGGCGCGTATACGCGCCCCTGTACGCCTCAGCTTTAATAAATCTAGCCCATAGTCTATAGAAGGGTGTTATATGGAAAGGAGAACAACTAGTACGTTATCAAGTTCAAACATTATGAGCAGTAGGGGTGTGATGACTGTATCGCTGGGGTATAACAGTCTGGATATGTATCTTTAATTATTCTTTTTTTTAAGTATTTTTTATTGAGTTTTCATAATACAAGACTGATTTACAGAAGAGAGTATTGAACAAAAAACATATGGATTATATAAGCTTATACAAGAATAGAAGTAAATAGAATTAGACAATTAGTAAACCATAACATTTTCTAAGCAAATTCACGTCTTTCATGATGGACTGTAAGTTTTATAGTTCCAGAGGAATCTTTAGTTTTATATCGATTCGTTAGGCTATGAATATTCAATGTTTTTGTGTTTTAACACAAACTTATAAAAACACTAGGCGATAAGCCTACCCAGAGGGCAGTCTATGTTTAAAAAATACAAACCCCCAAGCTAAAGTTACAAACAATAAAAAAAGTAAAATTACAGAAAAAAATAAACAAAGCTATCCAAAATAAAAAATGTAAACCTAAACTGATACCCCTATAAAAATAAAAAATGTAAACCTAAACTGATACCCCTATAAAAATAAAAAATGTAAACCTAAACTGATACCCCTATAAAAAATCCCCACCAAAATAACCCCCCCCCCATCTAATACTAAACTACCAATAGCCCTTAAAAGGGCCTTTTGTAGGACATTGTCCTAAGTTAAATAGCTCTTTTACCTTTAAAAAATACTTTAAAAAGTCCCCCCTAACAGTTAAACCCCCCAAAATAAAAGAAACGAACACTTAAAAAAACTAAACTTCCCGTTTAGGGTCAGTTTTATGGCCATTGCCTTTAAAAGGGCATCCAGGTCTTTTACTGCCCTTAAAATGGCAATCAGCTCTTGTTCAAGCCCCAAAAACCCCTAATCTAAAAAAAAAAAACACCTTAAAAATTAAAATAAAAAAGCCTAAACCTAAGCCCCAAATAGGTACTCACTGTTCCTGAAGTCCGGCGAAGAAGGTTTTCTTCCAGACGGATCCATCATCTTCTATCTTCATCCGGAGTGAAGGTGGCGTGGCGTGGAGCGGAGGTGCGGAGCTGTGCTCCTGATGCATGGATCCTCAACGGCGGTGTTTCTCGGCGGCATGGAGGCTCCTCTTCATCCGATGTTCATTGTAGACTGAAGATTGAATGCAAGGTCCCTTATCGTAAAAGCAATTATTGCGTTTCTATAACGAGATTAACCCCCAAGTACAGTAGGTTATACCTTATCAGGGCCGTTTCTAGAGAATCTGGCTCCCAGGGCAAAATTCCAAAATGTGCCCCCCTCACAGATTCTAAAGTCCCCCTCCTAGACCTTACATGTCCCTCTGTCATTTAGAGGTTGGCTCCAAAGCATCAGTGCATTACTGGGACCTAGCTGAACACATCTGGTGAGCAAATGACAAGAGACAAGATGACAAGTGCATTGCTGCTGCTAATGATATGTACATATCACAGGCAGTAAAAGAAAGAGACGTGCACACACAGGCAGTAATACACAGAGACATGTACACACAGACTGTAATAGACAAAGACATTCACACACATACAGTAATAGACAGAGACATGCACACACAGACAGTAAGAGACAGAGACATGCACACACAGGCAGTAATAGACAGAGACACGCACTCACAGGCAGTAATAGACAGAGACATGTACACACAGACAGTAATAGACAAAGACATTCACACACAGGCAGTAATAGACAGAGACATGCACACACAGGCAGGGATATATAGGCATACACATACACACTCAGGCAGTAATAGACAGAGACATGCACACACAGGCAGTAATAGATAGAGACATGCACACACAGGCAGGGATGGACAGAGACATGCACACCCAAGCAGTAATAGACCGAGACATGCACACACAGGCAGGGATAGATAGGCATACACACACACTCAGGCAGTAATAAGCAGATACACACACACAGGCAGGGATAGATAGGCATACACACACACACACACACACACTCAGGCAGTAATAGCAGACACACACACAGGCAGGGATAGATAGGCATACACACTCAGGCAGTAATAGGCAGATACACACACAAAGGCAGGGATAGATAGGCACACACACACACACACTCAGGCAGTAATAGAGAGAGACATGCACACATAGACAGTAATAGACATAGACATGCACACACAGGCAGGGATAGATAGGCATACACACACTCAGGCAGTAATAGGCAGATACACACACACAGGCAGGGATAGATAGGCATACACGCACACACACTCAGGCAGTAATAGCAGACACACACACAGGCAGGGATAGATAGGCATACACACACACACACTCAGGCAGTAATAGCAGACACACACACAGGCAGGGATAGATAGGCATACACACACTCACTCAGGCAGTAATAGGCAGATACACACACAAAGGCAGGGATAGATAGGCACACACACACACACTCAGGGAGTAATAGCAGGCACAAGCCCTCACATGTGAGTTTGTGAAAACTTGCCATTGCCATTATGGAGTAAATGACACATACACACACACCACCACTATTAAGCATTTGTAAACAATAAGTAAATAAATAATAAAAAAGGCATAATGTCAAAAAGATATTTTTTTTATTCAACAAACCTGTTCCTTAGTATGTGGAAACCCAATTTTTTTAAGCACCTTTTTTTAATTAACTCAGTAAAATGAAAAAATATGTACATGTAAACACCATGAATAATTTGTCATATGCATAAAACATCACCTCTTTAGTGACACAGTTCAGTGAGATAGGAGACTGCTTTCAGGGTGATTCCTCTCTTTTTACTTTCAGTTTTAGCTCTAAGTAGTTATCCGGTCTTAACACGCCCCCTTTATGATCTTGTTGCTCCATTAGTATGATTGACATCCAATGCAGCCAATTAAAACAACAGCTTCCTTTCAAATATATATATATATTTGTAATGTATATGCTTGTGATCTGTGTATTTTAATATTTGCTATACCAGTAGTTTATCAAGCAAGCACTACCTCTTTAACACAATAAAAAAAAATAAAAAAAAAATTAAAGTGCTCCCCACTGCTCTCTATTGCGCCCCGGGCCACTGCCCAGTCTACCCGCCCATAGAAACAACCCTGTACCTTATACCAGGTGTTGTTATAAATGTGTAAATAAGAAGTTCTTATATGGGGACATTATATTCCTAAAACAGGTGTACTAATATAAGGTACTTTGGAATCCTTACTACTATAGGATCAAAGATGATTAGAGTGGCAGTTGTTGTATTAAAATCAGCTGATATACTTTTTTTCTCACATTTCAAACTACTGTATATATTATATCTGATATGAGTAAGAAACATATTTACTACTAGACAGATATAGTATTGACCATATACATTAGATGGTTCTGAAAGAAAACATAGCATGCAGAATCAATAACAAACAAAACCTCCAAATAGAGCAGAATAAACAGAACTTAATATATCGAAAAATATATAATAGCAAGCATTCCCCACAACAAGTAAGAGAGAAAATGTAGTCTTAAGATGGATTCAGCCAATGCCTCTCTTTAAGTCATCCTGTCCAGGGGGTATTGAGTGAAAGAGGCGTGTTAAGCAGCAATGTGGCAAGCGTCTTTCCTCACCCCAGCGCTGCAGGGCGGTCGTCTCCATCTTTTGTATCTTTTAGATGTTCTGCTTATTAATATGTGCTTGGAGAGGAGTGACTTTTTCTGGTTGTTCCTCTGTAGCATGCAGACTTTCTTTATGTGCATCTTCACTTTGAAGTTGAGAAAGTCTCAAACAATTTCTTTGAAAGGAAGATATTTCTTTGGAGTTCTTTTTTCTAGGGCCAATCAAGTGCTCCTTATTGTCCAAAGTATCATCATTCAAACATATATCTGTGGCTTTGGTCAAATGACTAAGCAGAGCCAGCTTAGGTACATAAGGTTCCATCAAAGTTTGGTCTGCTTCTTTTTGATCCTTAGCATAGTCAAACTGGGTTGGTGGGGGGTTCTTGGTCCCCAAAGCACCTCATCCACTTGGCATGTAGATACAGGTCTCTCATGAAGATCATTGATAGTAGCATCTAAGATGTGAGAGTGAAAAGCCCTTTTCAAACTAACAGTAATGGCTTCATGATGTTCAGCAATCTTATTAGCCCATCTAGTAGATTAAGAGACGTTACCATAGTTTCCTGAGATGTATCCCAGGATTGGAGTGGAAGTAGTTTCTATACCGTTTGTACAGTTTAGTTCTTGCAGGATGTAGAATAATATATAAAAGTTAGCTGATATTTGAAAACTTTAGCTAATAGACTACATGTCTATGTGAATAAAGACTGCGCTATGCATGTAATGGAGCCAGGGGAGATTGTTATAAGATGGCGTCATAAGCTGTCTGTGCAGCTTCCAAAGGTAAAGATGTGAAATGTTTAGAAGTTTCACCTTTCACAGGGCAGACTTAGCATGAAAATACTTGCGGTTCATGGTACTTTTCCTATCATCCTCTGCTACATAGTTTTTGAAAACAATCCTACCGAATATGCGCCGGACAGCCCACGCTTCCACAACCTCTCCAGCATAGGGGCGAGTTAGCTGATTATATTTTAAAGAGTTGGAGTGGTGTTAGATGCACTTGGTATCTTTTTATGAAAAACATATCTAGGAAGACTCAGGAGCAGCAATGCTGCTGTTTGGTGGCTGCACATATTTGCCTCTTGTCATTGGCTCACCCATGGGGTAGATTTATCATACCCCGGGTGGACATGATTCGATATAGCGAATCATGTCCGCTCTGCATCGCTAAATGCCGACAGCATACGCTGTCTGCATTTAACCTTGCACAGGGGGTGTCAATCAACCGGGGGATGTCAATCAACCCGATCGTATGAGATCGGGAGGATTGATGTCCACCGCCTCAGAGGAGGTGTATGAGATAAGGAGCAGCGGCCTGAAGGCTCACCGGAAACAGGGGTATAAGGCCCCATTCGGGCCGTTATAAATTGACCCCTATATCTTTAGCTAGTTCCCAGTAGTGTATTGCTGCTTTTTCAATAAAGGATACAAAGAGGAGAAGGCAAATTTGATAATAGAAGTGGAAAGTTGTTTAAAATTGTATGTTCTACCTGAATCATGAAAAATGACAAAGTTTTATGTCCCTTAAAACTGCGGTATAGTCAGCTGCAGTGAACAATACATGCTAAATGTAACCACCAATCAGCAAGCGCTACCCAGGGTGCTGAACCAAAAATAGGCCGGCTCATAAGCTTTACATTCCTGCGTTTTCAAATAAAGAAAAATTGATCATAGGAGTAAATTAGAAAGTTGCTTAAAGTGCTGCTCTATATGAATCATGAAAGAAACAAATTGGGTTCAGTGTCCCTTTAAGTAGAATGTTGTCTGAGTTTTGCACTGAATTTGACGTTATCTGCTTTCTATTTTTTAGATGACTCATTGAGTGTTGCGTGTTTTTAACTGACATTGTCTGATCAATCATTTATAAAGTTCTCTGATAGAGCTGAAGGGGGTACTAGGTTTTTATGTTTCCGATGACAAATTTGGAAATTGCCACAAAGTTTCCCGGAATTTTGGATTTATGTCATGATCATTCTAACAGCTGTGCACAGTTTATGGCAGCCAGAGGAGTCAATAACTGCATTACATTGTGGGACTAGCTGCCCCTGAATTAATTAAAGAGCTGAAATTTCACAAACTCTAATTAGACAAACTGTTCTATTGCACAATTCACAGAGAATGAACTTGTAGATTGCTGGAGGTAAAAAATACATTTTCCAAACTTCTCTATTGTAAGCTTTGGCTATGCCCAACGTCTCCAAGTAAGAATATGCCCTGCAGATGGGTGAGTTCTATAATAAACCCATTTGTGGTACTGAAAGAGTTAAAATTGTTTTAAAATAATCAGAAACTATTTTCTCATTTCAGTGGTACCCTCCTGGTCATCTTACATTGGGCTAGATTACAAGTGGAGCACTATTTTAACTTGAGCCCATAAAGCCGTTTACGGGCGTATGTTAAATAAAGCGTGGTCGTGTTCGCATATCGTTTTAATTGTAATACCAATGCACATATCCGTGTGCCGATATTACTGAGTGGGGCGCAAATATCAGCAGATAACAAGGCTAGTCACTGTCATAAAGTTAGTATAAATTGCATTGTTTTGCAGCTATGTTTACTTTCTCTTTAATTAGAAAGCCAACTTGCATAGCACTGACTCAAAAATCACCTTGTAAAATAATTTTTTATTCTAAAATCTTCACTACTGATGATTATTTTATTTTACTTTTAAGCCAATATATATACAAATAGTGATTACTTAACCAACTAGCCAATATATTAATAACTACATTTCTGATATTCAGTATGTTCGTAATATAATTATATTTATATTTAAAAAAAGTTGTAAAGATTATTTTTATCTAAGTGACTATGAATAAGAAAAGATTTGTTGAAAAAATGCGTTGTGAAAAACATAGTACAAAATTTGCAACTTATGGTTAGTATTAGTCATACCCCTGTCTCTAATACACAAAATTTGAAATGATTAGTAACTTGAAATTATTAGACATAAAAAAAATCTAATGGTGTAAAAATAAAAAAGAGAAAGGGATAAAGAAAGTCAAATTTACAAATGTAAATGATAAAATTTCAATTGTATAATGAAAGTAATGAATAAACAGGGGAAAGGTATTGTTATTATTAATAGTATTTCTAATATAATCAAATCAGGTAAAAGACAACTGATATGAAAATCATACAAAAAAATTTAACAATATTTTAGCATCTTTAAATTTTTCCTCTAGATTTTAATGTTGAGATAGTTAAAAAATGTTGAGAGTTGAAGTGTGGGTATGAGTTTATTTCTTCGCTGTTTGCTGATCCATCTTTCAGGCTTGGTAAGGCAAGTTTTGATATCTCTAACTGCTCACAAAAGTGATCGATGTCCTCCTGTGATTTATATATAGCAATGGTGCTTCCTTTAATAACCTTCAAGCAGAATATATATGGGATCTTCAAGTCCCTCAAGTGTAGCGTAAGGTACTTTGCTTCCTTTCTTTTAGAGAGAGTCATAGGACTGAGATCAGCAAAAAATAGAATAGTGTTGCCTTCAAATTGGATTGGGTGTTTTTTCCTAGCCGCAGACAGTATGTTTCCCTTGTCTTTAAAACTAGTAAACTTAATGACTATGTCACGAGGTGGTGCATTCTCTTTTGGGATCGGGCGCAAGGCCCTATGGTATCTATCCATTGGGAACTCAATCTCCTCCTTATCTTCTGAGATAGAATTGAACAGTCTCTGTAAATATGGTAATAGTTGACCTGCCTGTACTGTTTCAGGGACGCCCCGCAATCTGACATTCTGGCGGCGACCCCTGTTATCCAGGTCCTCAACCTGATCCTGTAGTTGTGTTATTAAAGTATGGTGAAGGGTGGACTGCCTAGATTGTTGGTCAAGATATTTATTAGTTCCGCATCTTCTTCCAGCGCAGCTATTCTATTGCCAATTTCCTGGACATCTTTCTTTACCTCTGCTATGCTGGATTTGATAATCTGGCTTATTTGTGCAATCAGGGCCGTGAAATCTTCTTTAGATGGGAGCAGCTGGAGGTCTGCCCTTGTTAATGGGGCCTGTGCCTCCGCGTCTGTATCTGAGTCTGTAGGGTCATGTGTGGTATCTTCCTCTCCCCTAGTCTCCACGGTGGTATTATCGTTAAGTCTAAAGAAATTATGCATTTTAGGGTTGGGAGTACCTGCAGTCTTGGATGATTTGTCTGCTCTGGGAGGTCGCTTAGATGCCATATTTGGTGCTTTAGTATCAAAGAAGAAATGGCTATTGATTTACATAGGGCTGGTATAATTGTTTTAACAGTGCAAGCAGAGACCTATGTCATTTCAGTTATGCCAAAATGTATTTCATTGTTTTTATTTGAGCAAGTCCCAATATCTCATTTTCTCATTGTATTTAAGCTCTGAGTGTATAGTCCCATTCATCTGCTGCCTAGTAGCAAGGCGTTAGGTAAGCCTCCCACTGCTTCGTTTTGTGTAAGAAATATATAAGAGGAGCCCCACACACATTCCGGCAACAAGGCAGTCTATATGGTGTTTTAAAGTTTACCCTGTGTCTGCATTTATACCATTGGCGTCTCCGCCGTGCAGGCCAATATGGCGTCTTACGCGCCCTTTAGATCTAATGTGGTTGCAGTGCTAGGTCTTTTTTACCTGCTCTGGCGGTTCGCGTGTGAGCCGACTGAATGGCTACTGCGGTCTTCAGGTTAGTGATCGTAGGTCAGGCGTCCAAGGTGCGAGCCTGCACTCTTTAGTGTCTCAGCGCCTCCATGCTTTACCGGGAGTGTCGTGGGAAGGCCGCGGCTGGAAGTCTTTGCAAATAGTGTGAATTGTCCTTAACAAACTCCTTCACCGCTCTGCCACTCGGTCCTCTGTGCTCTAAGTGCTTCCCGGTTGCAGGTTATGCTTTCTACTTGCTTTTAGGTAGCAATAAGCATAAATATGGTTGTCTGCCTCACGGAGCTCTCCTTTTACACGACCATCCGAGGCGCTGGTCGGCTCCGCCCGGTATGAATTTATTTCTTATTCATAAGTGCATGATTAGCAACCATGTTAGTTTTCACAAAAAATATTGTAAATATGAATGTAGTATCAACAAAAGGGGTTTAATATTAAAGGGACATGAGACCAAATTCTTTCATGAGTCAGATAGACCATTTTAAACAATTTTCTTATGTACTTATATTATCCAATTTCCTTTATTCTCTAAGGGCAAGATTATTAAAAGTCACACGTTATGAGTTTTCTGCGCGATGTGGTCTTTCAATTGCACAGCTAATACAAGTTTTGAAAAACCACGATTGCGTGTGCGCATTCTCCTTATATGCAAAAATACTTTCCGTGCTCGAAGAGCTGTTGTTAACAGTTTTGTACAACATAAAATTTTCACGAAACACTTCAAAAATACATTACAAAGTACACTTACACTCATTTTAACACTGTCTTATAAAAATTATTTAAATACAAAAAAATTGCACACAAAAGTTATAAGGACTCAAAGATACGAGATCTCGGGTGATAGAAGAAAAAGCAGACAAAGGGATTTTACATTGACATATCTACACATCCATAAAGAAATGGATTTATATGTATAGAGATATGTTTAACAATGGAAATAATTAAAATATTTTACATTACAATCTTAAGCACATTAAACAATATCTCACAGGGATTTTCAAAGCGATATTCGCATATAGATCTCTAGATATATATATATTTATATACATATCTCGCTTTAAATAGATATCAGTCCAAAAATCATCAGATATATAGAGAAATATTTATTTAGAAATAAATAGAACAGATTCCGTTACAAAAACATAAATTTTTGCAATATGAAGTATTCGCATTTTCATGTACACTCTTCAAGGAGAATACTTCAAGGGCTTTGCGCAACATATTAGGGTTTTTGTGTGTTTTTTTTTCTATTTGTCTTCTCCATTGACTTCTATGGGGAATACGGGAACGTGCATGCGATTTGGCTGTTTAGATTATGCGACTTAACTCGCACGCAAAATAAGTTATTTTGCAACTTGTAATAGCTGCGCAACCCTAAATGCGAAAAGCCATAACGCGCATAGTGTTTTCATAATTGATTTGCTGCACAACTTGTAATCTTACCCTATTATTCTTTGTTTGAGGGACAGCAATGCACTGCTGGGAGCTAGCTGAACCCATCAGATGAGCCAAAAATAAGAGGCATATATGTACAACCGCCAATCAGCAGATAGCTCCCGGTAGTGAATTGCTGCGCCTGAGACTACCTAGGTATGCTTTTCAGCAAAAGATACCAAAAGAACCAAGCAAATTAGATAATAGAAATAAAATGGAAAATTGTTTGAAATTGCATGATATCTCACTCTGACTTTTATGTGCCTAAAGAATGTATTAATTATGACTGATTTTATAGTATACTATAGAGTGTAGTTGTGAGCTCCAAAACATTGGACGCACTGTCTGTTCTTCAAAGTTCTACAAAGTAAAGGCTTTAAAGCTTTTCAAAAGCACTTAACAATTGGTCAAACTATGTAAAAAGCCAAACTGTCTACAGTTATATAATAAAAAGAGTGAAGATGGATAAAAAGGTTATTCTTAAATGCAATTGAACCGAGAGAAACATTTTAATAGTAAATAGCTTGTTATCAAATATTTTAAATTTGACCCCCAAAGTGGTTGGATTATAGTTAATGTTTATAAATGACTTGAAGGAAATATGTGTTAAAGGAGATTACTTTATGCAGGCAAATGCCATGGGATAATGGGTCATTGTCTCTGTAGAGTTATAATATATATACATTTAGTAGTAGGATAGTATTAGTTATTAGGATTTAGACAGTAATGTGCACAGGCATGTAGAACAGCTACCCAAGTGAATCAAAACAATCATTTGTAGAAAAGCTTCATTTAACTTTCTATTATATAATGCCTTTGAACTTCGCATGAGTAGAAATAAAATAGAATTATCTATACGTCATGCAAATTAGTAAAAGCATTGTGAGGAAACTAAAGTACAGATTTCGCCTTTTGCATTTATGGTAAAGAACAAGCTGATTGGTCTGATAGGTAGAAATTCTGTAAGATCTTAGCAGAACATTTGCTACCAGATACTTCCTGGAACTTGAGGTATCATATTAATTGTTATACTTGCTTGTAAAGATTATTAAATACATTTGTGTAAACTAATGTTTGAAAATTATGGGTATTATTTAATCTTTCAGATAACCCAGAATAATTGTTGTTCAAAGTTAAGATAAGATAATTGGGGCATAAAATACCTATAATTAAGGAAAAAAAATAATTAACAGTTTTTTTTATCTTCTCATTTTTGAGCGAAATCATTACACCTGTTACTGGTCATTCACCAAGTGACAGGCCCTAAACTGAGAATTATCAATAAAATGACAGTCTCTACAAGAAAGGAAATTCATTATTAGACTGATTTTTTTGGTTTTGTTAATCATATTTTACTCCCCATTGTAGATTTACATATAATGCAAGGGGTGTGGCATTGCCTAGTCGTCAGTAGGTGTGTGCGTCAAGTCTCATCTGGGGATCTAACAGATTTCAGGTGCATATGTAGCATATAGTATTTCTGCAAACAATGTATCAATTGGCATTCTGAAGATTATTTATTTAGGATAAAGACTGAATAGTGCTGTGTGAAATTTAAAGTGATTGTAAACTTTAACAAATTAAAGCCCATTCAAATAATAATACCCTTAAAAACAGGGGCACTGTAATTCATTAAAGTTTACAAAGATGCTTATTTTTTAAAATACTTACAATTTCGTTATGGTAAACATAACGCCGATCCTCCGCCCGCATCTGCTGCTTTCTTTAGCATATTGATGATGAATCCTGCTTCCTCCAATTGGAGGAAGCCATATTTGTCATCGATCTGCTAAAGAAAGCAGAAGATGCGTGCAGAGGATCGGCGTTATGTTTACCATAACGAAAAGGTAAATATTTAAAAAAAATAAGCATCTTTGTAAACTTTAATGAATTACAGTGCCCCTGTTTTTAAGGGTATTATTTGATGCTGGGCTTTAATTCGTTAATTTTTACTAGTGAAGTTGCCTAGCTCTTCTGATGGAAGGTTACTTTAGCCAAAGTAGAAGTTTCTGATTTTGGATTGAGTGATGAACTGAATGGTTATAATTAACTGTGGGAGGAGATGGATGGCAGCACCTAACCTGCAGGTGTCTGTTTCCAATCTGCCTCTGAGGATATTTTAGCTTTTCTCATACAGGTATTAAACCCTTTATCCAATCTGCTTGGGACCAGAAAAGATTTGGATTTCGGAATAATTTGGATTTCTGAATATTTGCATCTGTAAAATGGCCCAGTTGGGAGAGGGGATGGGACCAAGTGTAAACATCAATATCTTTTGTCATTTAGGCAAAGTTAGTTTTATATCGTTTGTAATTCTTTATTTTATATCTAATACCTTCAAAAAGATAGTACAGTACTGTAATCAGAATATCTGTTTTAAATATATAGAGACTATTATTTGCATTTTAGATAACAAAAAACAAACCAAAGACACAAGCAGAGAAGAATATAGTAATTTTTGATACATTGTTATTTATTTTTTAATATTAATTTAAAAAGTTTGGATTTCTGAATAAGTTTGGATTTTGGAATTACGGATGAAAGGATTTGTACCTATAGTACATTATTTTGGGCTAAATTTGATTAAATTATATCTTTTTCGAAATGATATGAAAATATGTATATAAAAAAGGAATACGGATGTGGCAACTGTGCAACAAAATATGTATCAAGTACCTCCTGATGGGTTTGCTACATATGATACAAGTAACGAACTGTAAAACTTATATAAAGTACAAAGACTGATGATGACTGAGATAATATAAGTGCATTATGGTGCCCAGTGTAATATGAGCTACTTCTAGTCTAAAACTGAATGTATCTGTATTTATATTCATATGATGTTATTATTTTGGGATTTAATGTACAAATATTACATTACTAAAGCAGCAGTTGTCTACTGTTAGAAAGAAGGTCATGTGGGATGATTTTTGAGTTGCTCTGTTTAGAGTTGTGTACATTTAGGGCTTGTTTTTCATGTATAATATATATATATATTATTATATAGCATCAGCGGTCACCTCATCATGTGAGTATAGAGGTGCTCTCAGGTATGGAGGGGATACTTCTAATGCCAACGGCAATAAGAGCGTTTCAGCAGCTGTATCATCATGATATGTGTTGCTCTATTTGTCCTCATCTAAACGTTTTTATCTGCACTTCTGCATCCCTGTTTATTTCTCCACAATCTAATCTCTAATACTCACCCCCCTTCCCATCTCATGTGCTCACTGCACTCTGGTAGTTACTGATTATTCTGAGTTTTACAAGCAGTCTTACCAAACCATTATGGGAGCTAAAACATACAAGTGCAAAAACAAAATGCTGTAGTGTGTTACATTTTATCATTACACTGTCACTTGTATAAAACTATGTGTTTACCCCTTGCAAGAATTAAAGTCAACTCCATAGTAGCAATGCACTACTGGGAGCTAGCTTAATACATTGGGGTAACCAATCACAAGAGACATATGGACATAGGCACCAATCAGCAACTAGCTCCCAGTACTACATTGCTGCTCCTGAGAATACCTATGGATGCTTTTAAACAAAGGATTCCAAGAGAACAAAGTAAATTTAATTCTAGAATGAAATCTAAAAGTCTCTTAAGTTGTTACCTTTATCTGACTCATGAAAGTTTAGTTATGACTGTCCTATCCCTTTAATGCACATAATTGTTATTATTATTTGTAAAGAATTTTGTTTATAAAGCTACCTATTACTCAAGAGACTTGCACTGTACATTTAATCCAAATATCAAACTCACAACATATATATTTCATTCTACTGAGTGTGCTGGAGAGAATGTATTAAAGGGACATTAAATTATAGCATTTATCAGCAATTAAGCACTGAATTGCAAAATAAATGTTAATGTTTAAAATAAATAATATTCCAATGTACATGGTTTTTGGCTTTTGCGGGCGACGCCGGTTTTTAGTCTGATATTGCTATCACATATACGTTGCTGTTTATAAACAAAATTTATAGTAAATGTTAAGATATGATTAAAAATAATGGTATCTTTAGAAAGTCCATTTAATGGCAAGAAAAACTGTATATAATATGTGTGGGTACAGTAAATGAGTAAGAGGAAAATTACAGCTAAACACAAACACCACAGAAATGTAAAAATAGCCTTGGTCCCAAACAGACAGAAAATGGAAAAGTGCTGTGGTCATTAGGGAGTTAATAGGCACTGTAAAAGAGCTGAATGCCCTTTTAAGGGCAATACCCATACAAATGGCCTACAAAAGGCCCTTTTAAGGGCTATTAGTAGTTTAGTTTAGATTAGGGGGTGTTTTTATTTTGGGGGGCTTTTTTATTTTCATAGGGATTAGGTTTAATTTTTTTATTTTTGATAATTTGGTTTATTATTTTCTATAATGTTAGACTTTTTTATTTTTTTGTAATTTTAGATTAATTTAAACTTAGTTTTTTATTTTTAAAGTAGTTTGTTTTTTTTATTTTAAAGGGACAGTCTACACCAGAATTTTTATTGTTTTAAAAGATAGATAATCCCTTTATTACCCATTCCCCAGTTTTGCATAACCAACACAGTTATAATAATAAACTTTTTACCTCTGTGATTATCTTGTATCTAAGCCTCTGCAAACTGCCCTTTATTTCAGTTCTTTTGACAGACTTGCAGTTTAGCCAATCAGTGCTGGCTCCCAGGTAACTTCACGTGCATGAGCACAGTGTTATCTATATGAAACACATGAACTAACACCCTCTAGTGGTGAAAAACTGTTAAAATGCATTCTGAAAAGAGGTGGCTTTTAAGGTCCAAGAAATTAGCATATGAACCTCCTAGGTTAAGCTTTCAACTAAGAATACCAAGAGAACAAAGCAAAACTGGTGATAAAAGTAAATTGGAAAATTGTTTAAAATTACATTCTCTATCTAAATCATAGAAGTTTATTTTGGACTAGACCCTTTAATTGATATTTAGGTAATTGGGGTTAATTTAAGGGGCTTAGTAATTTAATTAGTTATTTGAATTGTAGGGGTTTGGCAGTTTAGGGGTTAATAGATCTATTAGTTTTATTGCATTGTGGGGGTTTGGCAGATTAGGGGTTAATAGATTTATTAGGTAGATTTGCGATGTTCGGGTTGGTGAATTTAGGGGTTAACACTTTTATTAGGTATATTGCGATGTGGGTGAATGGCGGGTTACTAAATGTATTAGTTAGATTTGCAATGTGGGTGAATGGCAGATAAGGGGTTAATAAATGTATTAGATTTGCAATGTGGGTGAATGACGGATTAGGGGTTGATAAATGTATGAGTTAGATTTGCGATATGGGTGAATGGCGGATTAGGGGTTAAAGTGAAGGTCAATTTATTTAATTCCAAACATATAATCTTTAAACAAATAAGACAAATATTCTAGTCGCTTATTTTATATATGTTAAAAAGTATTCTTTCAGATATATATATTAATTCTAATATACCGCCGTTTGCGCTACACGCTCCGCCCCTTTCAATACTTCCTTGTTCTTATCGGGTAAAGTAGCTTTCTCTGTAAGTATCGGACTACGCTCGTGCACCCGTAATAGACTCCAACTGCGCATGCGTATCCGCAGCTCAATGACGCATGCGTTCAATAACTTGCCGTGACTCTGTATACAAACGCTAGCAGTCACTGATAGGCAAGTGTGTTTCACTCAGTCTAAAGCACCTTGAAAAGCAATCGCTAAATTTATAAGAATGTATATTAGAATAAAAAAAAAAGATTGCAAGATTCGTGAAAAAAAATTTGAGAGGTACAATTATTAGTATGTGAGATGCGCTGCAGTATCATAATTACCGGTTAGTAAGTTTGGAAGCGCTTTTTCTTTTTTTTTATTTATGTTTTCTTTTTATTTTCAATTCAAATCAACAGGTATACATATGAAATATCAACAGTTTACAATCATAGCTGGATAAATAAATCTTTAAAAGATTAATGTTAGGCTGAGTATAGCATAGCAATTGTCATGAGTATAGTCCTTGTTGTAAGATTATACCATAGTCCAATGTCCTTTAATTAATCCATCGTGTGCTGTGGCTTTAGAGCTCTTGTGATTAGGAAGAGTTTGAGTTTAGCAGGTGTAGAGGAGCTCCTGTTGTTTCAAAGATAGGACTAATGGTATCTTTGCCCAATTGGGATGTTGGTATACTATCCCCATGACATAGTATATCATACGAGTGAGTCAATGAGAGTAAACTTATCTCAACAAAAATTAATACATAACATAAATTAAGGAGAGAAAGGGAAAAAGAGTAGAATAGGGGAATAGAGGGGAAATAGAAAGATATTAGGGATCTAACATGATAACCGTGTACACATACAGTGGTCTCAATTCTCTGCTTCATCTAATGTTGTTTACTTACCAACTCAACTGGCCTGTAGTTAGTATTTCTATGCATTGAACCATACATGGATCATTACTTGTTGTATATGATAAGGGAAGAGATGTCTTGGCGGGGGGGGGGGGCTTCTTATAGAATTTAGAGGAGTGACCGTTTGTTGATATGAATCTATGTAGCAGCGAGTGTGAAGGATTCCCATAAGAAGAGCATATCTTGATATAAGGTGATTTGGCCTATTTTGAGGTAGTGTAATCTTTCCAGGAGGAGGTTTCTTTGAACCAGTGTTATCCATTCTTGGACAGAGGGGATTAATGCAGATTTCCATTTTCTAGGGATTAGCTGATTTGCAGCATTGAGCATTAAGTGATAAAGGTGTTTTCTGATTTTACAAGTGATGGCGGGGGGTTGACATAGTAAGACTAAGTCTGGGGTGGGAGATATGTTTCTGCTTAATATTTTATTAATATGTTTAAAAATTTGTGACCAGAATGGTTTTATAAGATCGCAGTCCCACCAAATGTGGGTAATATGTCCCTCTTGTGTGCAACCTCTCCAGCATAGCATTGACGAGTTCTTGTATATAGATTTTAATCTTGCTGGAGTTAAGTACCATCTCATCATTATCTTAATATTGGTCTCTTTAGCTTGGGCTCAGTGTGCAGAGTGTGTTAGGGTGTCGAATCTGCGTGCCCAGAGTTTGGGGGCAGTATTCGTCTTGAGTTCTAGGTCCCATCGTTTTGTGTAAGAAGGGAGATGTGGGAAAGTCATTTGCAGGATCAGTTTGCGTAGTTTGGAGATTGTTCTGGGTGTATTTTCTATTGATTGGCATATTTGTTCAAAGGGAGTGAGAGGTCGTATTAGGTCTTTTATATCCTTGTGTGTGGTTATGTAATGTCTTGCTTGGTTAAGACGGAACCAAGAGGACAGAAATGGATGATTTAAAGATTCCAGTTGGTTATTGGTCTTGATTTTGTGATTATTATCTGTCAAGAGGTGCATAGGGAGTGATCTAGTAGGTCTTGAAATCTGGGGGAGCGTTTGGTGAAGGCCTGGAGGGAATTCTGGGTTATTTAAAAGTGTGGTGAGAGGAGAATATCGAGAGGAAATTTTGTTCAGTGGTTTGTTGATTTGTCTCCAGTCTGACCACGTTTCATTTGTTATGGATGAGGAGGATATACTGTGTTTGTTGAAGAAACCAGGGTTCCAACATATCTCATCTAAGTTATGTGACAAGGAAAGGGCGTTTTCTAACTGTACCCATTGTTTGGGGTTTGGGCCACTGATTTTGCACCAATCCGAGATTCTTTGCAACGAAATGGCGAGTTTATAGGATCGGAGATGAGGGACCCCCAGACCCCCTTCCCTAGGAAGTTTATGAAGTGTATTTTTATTAATTCTAGGAGGTCTGCGTCTCCAAATATAATCCTTTATAATTTTTTGCAAGATGTCTAGGTCTTTCTGGGTGCCTGGGATGGGGATTGTCTGAAGGATATATAAGACTTTTGGCAGTAGAGTCATTTTTGTTGTGTGGATTCTGCCTAGCCATGAAATGTTTTTGGGTAGCCAAGTTGAGATAAGGTTTTTAAATTCTGAAATTAAGGTACCATAGTTATGTATCCGGAGGTCTGCTATATTGGGGGTAATGCGTATGCCTAAGTATTTTAAGAATTTTGTTTGTAATTTAAGGGGGCAAGATAGTTTTAGTTCATCTAGGGAATGGTTGGTAAGATTAATAGGGAGATATTCAGATTTTGTCACATTGATTAGGAAATTGGATACAGTCCCATAGTGGTCTAACTCTGAAATAGTTGTTTTAAGGGAGGGGAGTGGGTTAGTGAGAGTCAGGAGAATGTCATCTGCGAATATGGCTAGCTTGTGAGTTTGGTCACCGACCACTATTCCATGTATCTGATTGTTATGTCGTATTTTAATAGCGAGCGGCTCTAAGGCTAAGATAAATAAGAGTGGGGATAAGGGGCATCCCTGTCTGGAACCATTTCTGATTTCGAAGGGGTCAGAGAGCGTACCGTTTATTCTGATTTGTGCTGTGGGGTTGGTGTATAAGGCTAGTATTTTTTGAATAAAAGAGTCTGGGAAGTTGTATCGTCTTAGGGTTTCTTGTAGAAAGGTCCAGTCAAGTCTGTCAAATGCCTTTTCGGCGTCAGTCGATAGGAAAACAGTCGGGGATTGGGTTATCGAGATGTGTTCTAAGAGATTGAGAACTTAAACTGTGTTATCTTTAGCCTCTCTGTGGGGCACAAATCCTACTTGGTCTTGGTGGATTATGGACGGTAGGATTTTATTAAGACGGGTGGCTAAAATCTTGGCGTAGAGTTTTAGATCTATATTAAGTAAGGAGATGGGTCTAAAATTGGCTGGGGAGTCAGTAGTTTTACCTGGTTTGGCAATAACAGAGATATTTGCTTGGAGCATGTTGTCAGAGAAGGGACATGAAGTATTTATATGATTAAATAGGTTTGCTAAGTGCGGGGTTAGTAAATTTGCAAATATTTTATAATAGAGACCTGTATATCCGTCTGGGCCAGGGGCTTTATTTTGTTTTAACTGTCGAATCGCGTCTTTTACTTCTGAGGTAGATATAGGTTTTTCCAGTAATTCGCTTTGCTCAGGGGTCAATTGTGTGATCGGAATATTTTTAAGGTATTGAGAGCAAAGTTGGCGGTGTTTTTGGGTGTCTCTGTTGGGATATAAATTATAAAGTTTATGGTAAAATAATTTGAATTCGTTCGCTATAGTGTGTGTGTCTTCTATGATTTTACCTTGAGCTGATTTTATAGAGTGTACATAGGTTTTCTGTTGTTGTTTTTTTAGAGCTCTTGCAAGGTATTTCCCTGGCTTATTACCCTCTCTATAAAAATTTTGTTGAAGGAATAGCAATTGCCTTTGTGCCTTGATATGAAGGATGGAGTTCAGTTTGTCTCTCTTTACTCTGAGTTCTTCCAGAACAACATTATCCAGGGGGTTGATTTTGTGTGCGTAATCTAGGTCAGATATTTCAGAGGTTAAGCTTTCTATTTCTAGTCTACCTTGCTTTTTGATTTGTGCTTTTGCTTTAATGAATTCTCCCCTAATAGTACATTTGTGGGCTTCCCAAAGGGTTGCCACATTCACATCTGGAGTGTTGTTGTGTGCAAAATAATCTTTTATATGACTTGCAAAGAGCTTTGTTTGAATTGGGTCTAACAGTATGGAGTCGTCTAATTTCCATTGGAAGGCCCTAAGTGGAGCAGAGGGCCAGCTAATATGGCACGAAACTAGGGAGTGATCGGACCAGGAAGTATGTTTTATCTGTGAATGTTTGGAATGAGATAGGAGTATGTGATCCACTAATATGTAGTCTAATCTAGAATAATTGCGTTTGGGGTGAGAGAAAAAGGTGTAGTCACGTTTTTGAGGGTTGAAGTATCTCCACACATCATGAATAACTAACGACTTAAATTTCCGCCAAATCTTGGTTAGATTTGGGGTTTTGGTTCTGGATTCTGGGTTTGAACAATCAACCGTGGGGTCTAGAGGGAAGTTAAGATCTCCAGCTACAATAAGGGAACCTTTTAGTTCTTTTACAATTAAATCTGTAATCGAGTTTATAAATTGGTCTTGTCTGGAGTTAGGAGCATAGGCATTAACTAAGGTTACCGGCTTACCAAATAGTAAGCCTTTTAGGCAGACATATCTACCTTCCTTGTCTGAAATGCACCGTATCTTAGTGAAAGGTAAGGATTTGTGGAGCAGAATACTGACCCCATTGATTTTCTTATTAGGGTTTGTGCTGTGGAAGTGCTGTGGGTATTGTGGGGAGAAATATTTGGGAATATTTTTAGATTTAAAGTGCGTCTCTTGTAGCATCAATATATGCGCACCTTTTTTCTGGAGGTCATTGATGGCCATTCTCCTTTTTTGGGGGCAGTTTAGACCTTTAACATTTTGTGTAAAAATAATTAGTTCATGTGGTAAGTGTCTATTCATTTTGGTTATGTGAGAAAGTTAATTATTATTTTGAGGGATGGCATCGAATCTGATAAGTTAGTTGTCATGTGTGCACACGGTAAGAGACAGAAGAGGGGAGAGGTAGAAAGAGCAGAGAAAGGCAGAGAAAAGGGTATAAAGAGAGAGAGAAGTAAGAAACAAAATACAATTTTAACCTTAAGTACATTAAACATTCCTAAATTCAAGGAGATAAACTCCCAACTGTATGAGAACTATTAAACATTGCTAATAACTAACAGTCAGCAAACTGTAACTATCAAGCATTTCAGTGCAATAAAAGGAACTAAGAAAAAAAAATCTTGCAGCGATAAACCAAAAATAAAGAGATATGGACCCCAATCTGAACTGGGGTAGAGAGAGCGGTAACAAAAGGTGAGGTATACCACTATATGTTAAAGTCAGCTTATATCACCTCTAGGAGACATCTGGGGTGGAGCGGGCTTCTGTGTTCTTTTTTGGCGGACTGGAATCCATTCCTTCCGCTGCGGTAGTGGCTGTGGACCTGAGGTATTGTGGTCTTTGGTATGGGCAGGAAGGCCCTCATCTAACTGTGGCGGTGGAATGTCTAATTCTTTGCAGATAGGTAAGATGTCATCTGTAGTGGAGCATGACAGGCGTCTGCCCTTCCATAGTATTATCAAGTGAAAGGGGAAACCCCAACGATATGGGATGCTTCTCTTTCTTAGGAGCGTTGTTAGTGGTTTGAGATCCCTGCGTTTGGAGAGTGTTCTTTGAGATAGGTCAGCGAAAACCTGTATCTCCACATTATCATGCCTGAGGGGTTGTTGTTCTCTTGCAAGTTTCATTAATTCTTCTTTTATTTGGTAATTGGTGATTCGGGCTATGACGTCCCTTGGCGGTTGGCCTATTTGTGGTTTAGGGCGCAGAGCTCTGTGAGCCCTGTCAATATCAATTTTTGTCTGAGTTTCTTCTTTTCTCAGGGCGCTGAAAAAGTTTTGAAGGTATTGCTCTAGATCAGGTGTTGCAACAGCTTCAGGAATACCTCTCAGTCTAATGTTATGACGCCTGCTGCGGTTTTCCGCATCATCCAGTTTGTCTTCCAGCTCTGAAATGTTTGCACCCTGGCGTTGAATAGTGTTTTGGAGCTCTGAAATAGCTTCTGCCTGAGCATCTTGTGAGTTTTCAAGTGATTCAACCCTGTGTCCTATTTCTGAGATATCTTTCTTGAGGTCAGAAATCTCATCGTTAATGCATTGCTTAACTTGCGTGATTAGTGATGAAAAGTCATTTTTTGAGGGGATTGAGTGGAATAGAGCTGTAGGTATAGTAATGCTTTCTGCAGGTTGATCACTCTCAAATTCTGATGAACTTTGGCCTGAGACGAGATCAGGGGGGTCAGCTTCTTCTGAAGCATTGGCTTTAGCTTCCAAGGTTTTAAAGAATGTATTTACAGTGTGAGATGTGGTTTTCAGCTGTTTGTTGTTTTTATTTGGTTTACTGCCTTTCTTTGGCGACATTTTAGCGTTGCTAGAGATGTATGAAACACCAGTTAGGAGCTACAAAGAAATGAGAGGTGTCTCTAGGATCTGTATTGACAGTTATGCCCCTTGCAGCAGGAGTAAATAGGTTGCAGCGTGGTCTTTCAATTGAGGTTTAGGAGGGCGCCCCCAGGTCCTTTAACTATTTAACTCTTGATGTGGAAAAGCTTATGTTGGCAATAAGCTATGTGTGGTGTTGCCCTTCTGCGATTATATCAAAGTTCTGTACTATATAGGCATGTAGGGGTTAATGCTTGATCCTTTTATGTTACCTTATGTGCAAACGCTGCAAGATGATCATACAGGTTGTTAGTACAGTTATATCCTCATTATTAAACAACCGGACATAGGTCTAGCTGATAGATGTGATTAACTCTGTTGCCCCAATCGTTAGTGCTGGGCATCTCTTTTTATTATGCGAGGTGCGCGTAAAACTTTATGTTAGGCTGCGGCCTATCGCGGGACTCACCTCCGCATCAGAAAGCCGTGACTTGTTGCCCAGTGCTTTGTTGCCGCTCCGGTTTGCCTCGATCTTATTCCCTCAGCGGTTATGGGCTAACTGTGAGAGCCGATGTAACAATGTCCAGCTTAGAAGCATTGGTGGGTATGTGAAGGCTGCAATCATGCGTTCAATCTGAGGAGGTGCTCCGGTGTTTAAAATTTGCAAAATAGACGGTCCCGGGATGATTAGCCTCAGAGTGGATGTGTTTGCCACTAATTGTGACCGTTAGTTTGAGTAAGGCATGAGCCTAAACCGTCCTCATACAGATAGGGCTGAGGAGCTCTAAGAGAAAGCAGCCATCTCCTAGGCTGGCTAGCTCCGCCCTCTGGAAGCGCTTTTTCTTTTATCAAAGTGATAGCGATGCTGTCAATTCAATATTTCTATCAACTTGGAGGACAGAGAACACATGCGCGTTACATGCACGAGCATGCCCAAGGTGATCCGCTGTATGCGTAAACGCATGCGCATAAGTTGTCGATGACGATAGAGAAAAGGGGCTGGACGCCATGGGGGTAAAATAACGAGTGGAGAGAAAAAATGTCAATCACTGAAGGCACTATGGCGGGCGGATTGAAGAGCTGAAACGGAGCGGGTCAAAGAAGTAAAATATCGCACTTATTATTGTTTTTGCATATATTTTGATGAATGAACATCATAATTATTTTTTGTGAAGTATTGAAATTGGGTATAGAGAACGCATGACTTGACCTTCACTTTAATAGTTTAATTAGGCACAGTGCTTTGTGGGTGGTTGGCGGTTTAGGGGTTAATACTTTTATTATTAGTTTTAATGTGGGGGGATTGCGGATAACATAATTTATGTAAGAACTTACCTGATAAACTCATTTCTTTCATATTAGCAAGAGTCCATGAGCTAGTGACGTATGGGATATACATTCCTACCAGGAGGGGCAAAGTTTCCCAAACCTCAAAATGCCTATAAATACACCCCTCACCACACCCACAAATCAGTTTAACGAATAGCCAAGAAGTGGGGTGATAAGAAAAAAAGTGCGAAAGCATAAAAAATAAGGAATTGGAATAATTGTGCTTTATACAAAAAAATCATAACCACCACAAAAAAGGGTGGGCCTCATGGACTCTTGCTAATATGAAAGAAATTAATTTATCAGGTAAGTTCTTACATAAATTATGTTTTCTTTCATGTAATTAGCAAGAGTCCATGAGCTAGTGACGTATGGGATAATGACTACCCAAGATGTGGATCTTCCACGCAAGAGTCACTAGAGAGGGAGGGATAAAATAAAGACAGCCAATTCCTCTGAAAATAATCCACACCCAAAATAAAGTTTAAATTTTATAATGAAAAAAATTAAAATTATAAGCAGAAGAATCAAACTGAAACAGCTGCCTGAAGTACTTTTCTACCAAAAACTGCTTCAGAAGAAGAAAACACATCAAAATGGTAGAATTTAGTAAAAGTATGCAAAGAAGACCAAGTTGCTGCTTTGCAAATCTGATCAACAGAAGCTTCATTCCTAAAAGCCCAGGAAGTAGAAACTGACCTAGTAGAATGAGCTGTAATCCTTTGAGGCGGAGTTTTACCCGACTCGACATAAGCATGATGAATTAAAGATTTCAACCAAGATGCCAAAGAAATGGCAGAGGCCTTCTGACCTTTCCTAGAACCGGAAAAGATAACAAAAAGACTAGAAGTCTTTCGGAAATTCTTAGTAGCTTCAACATAATATTTCAAAGCTCTAACTACATCCAAAGAATGCAATGATTTCTCCTTAGAATTCTTAGGATTAGGACATAATGAAGGAACCACAATTTCTCTACTAATGTTGTTAGAATTCACAACCTTAGGTAAAAATTGAAAAGAAGTTCGCAACACCACCTTATCCTGATGAAAAATCAGAAAAGGAGACTCACAAGAAAGAGCAGATAATTCAGAAACTCTTCTAGCAGAAGAGATGGCCAAAAGAAACAAAACTTTCCAAGAAAGTAATTTACTGTCCAATGAATGCATAGGTTCAAACGGAGGAGCTTGAAGAGCCTCCAGAACCAAATTCAAACTCCAAGGAGGAGAAATTGACTTAATGACAGGTTTTATACGAACCAAAGCTTGTACAAAACAATGAATATCAGGAAGATTAGCAATCTTTCTGTGAAAAAGAACAGAAAGAGCAGAGATTTGTCCTTTCAAGGAACTTGCAGACAAACCTTTATCCAAACCATCCTGAAGAAACTGTAAAATTCTCGGAATTCTAAAAGAATGCCAGGAAAAATGATGAGAAAGACACCAAGAAATGTAAGTCTTCCAGACTCTATAATATATCTTCCTAGATACAGATTTACGAGCCTGTAACATAGTATTAATCACAGAGTCAGAGAAACCTCTTTGACTAAGAATCAAGCGTTCAATCTCCATACCTTTAAATTTAAGGATTTGAGATCCTGATGGAAAAAAGGACCTTGCGACAGAAGGTCTGGTCTTAACGGAAGAGTCCACGGTTGGCAAGAGGCCATCCAGACAAGATCCGCATACCAAAACCTGTGAGGCCATGCTGGAGCCACCAGCAGAACAAACAAGCATTCCTTCAGAATCTTGAAGATTACTCTTGGAAGAAGAACTAGAGGCGGAAAGATATAGGCAGGATGATACTTCCAAGGAAGTGACAATGCATCCACTGCTTCCGCTTGAGGATCCCTGGATCTGGACAGATACCTGGGAAGCTTCTTGTTTAGATGAGAAGCCATCAGATCTATTTCTGGAAGTCCCCACATTTGAACAATCTGAAGTAATACCTCTGGGTGAAGAGACCATTCGCCCGGATGTAACGTTTGGCGGCTGAGATAATCCGCTTCCCAATTGTCTATACCTGGGATATGAACCGCAGAAATTAGACAGGAGCAGGATTCCGCCCAAACCAGAATTCGAGATACTTCTTTCATAGCCAGAGGACTGTGAGTCCCTCCTTGATGATTGATATATGCCACAGTTGTGACATTGTCTGTCTGAAAACAAATGAACGATTCTCTCTTTAGAAGAGGCCATGAATGAAGAGCTCTGAAAATTGCACGGAGTTCCAAAATATTGATTGGTAATCTCACCTCCTGATATTCCCAAACCCCTTGTGCTGTCAGAGACCCCCAAACTGCTCCCCAACCTGTCAGACTTGCATCTGTTGAAATCACAGTCCAGGTTGGAAGAACAAAAGAAGCCCCCTGAACTAAACGTTGGTGATCTGTCCACCACGTCAGAGAGTGTCGTACAAACGGTTTTAAAGATATCAATTGTGAAATCCCTGCACCACTGGTTCAGCATACAGAGCTGAAGAGGTCGCATGTGAAAACGAGCAAAGGGGATCGCGTCCGATGCAGCAGTCATAAGACCTAGAATTTCCATGCATAAGGCTACCGAAGGGAATGATTGAGACTGAAGGTTTTGACAAGCTGAAACCAATTTTAGACGTCTCTTGTCTGTCAGAGACAGAGTCATGGACACTGAATCTATCTGGAAACCTAAAAAGGTTACCCTTGTCTGAGGAATCAATGAACTTTTCGGCAAATTGATCCTCCAACCATGATCTCGAAGAAACAATACGAGTCGATTCGTATGAGATTCTGCTAAATGTGAAGACTGAGCAAGTACCAAGATATCGTCCAAATATGGAAATACCACAATACCCTGTTCTCTGATTACAGACAGAAGGGCACCGAGAACCTTTGTAAAAATCCTTGGAGCTGTTGCTAGGCCAAACGGCAGAGCCACAAATTGGTAATGCTTGTCTAGGAAAGAGAATCTCAGAAACTGATAGTGATCTGGATGAATCGGAATATGCAGATATGCATCCTGTAAATCTATTGTGGACATATAATGCCCTTGCTGAACAAAAGGCAGGATAGTCCTTATAGTAATCATTTTGAATGTTGGTATCCTTACATAACGATTCAATATTTTTAGATCCAGAACTGGTCTGAAGGAATTCTCCTTCTTTGGTACAATGAAGAGATTTGAATAAAACCCCAGTCCCTGTTCCAGAACTGGAACTGGCATAATTACTCCAGCCAACTCTAGATCTGAAACACATTTCAGAAATGCTTGAGCCTTCACTGGATTTACTGGGACACGGGAAAGAAAAAATCTCTTTGCAGGAGGCCTTATTTTGAAGCCAATTCTGTACCCTTCTGAAACAATGTTCTGAATCCAAAGATTGTGAATTGAATTGATCCAAATTTCTTTGAAAAAACGTAATCTGCCCCCTACCAGCTGAGCTGGAATGAGGGCCGCACCATCATGTGGACTTGGGAGCTGGCTTTGGTTTTCTAAAAGGCTTGGATTTATTCCAGACTGGAGATGGTTTCCAAACTGATACCGCTCCTGTGGATGAAGGATCAGGCTTTTGTTCCTTATTGTGACGAAAGGAACGAAAACGATTATTAGACCTAAATTTACCCTTAGATTTTTTATTCTGTGGTAAAAAAGTTCCTTTCCCTCCAGTAACAGTTGAGATAATATAATCCAACTGAGAACCAAATAATTTTAAGCCATAAAGCTCTTCTAGCTAAAATAGCTAGAGACATATACCTGACATCAACTCTAATGATATCAAAGATGGCATCACAAATAAAGTTATTAGCATGTTGAAGAAGATTAACAATGCTATGAGAATTATGATCTGTTACTTGTTGCGCTAAAGCTTCTAACCAAAAAGTTGAAACTGCAGCAACATCCGCTAAAGATATAGCAGGTCTAAGAAGATTACCTGAACATAAGTAAGCTTTTCTTAGAAAGGATTCAATCTTCCTATCTAAAGGATCCTTAAAGGAAGTACTATCTGCCGTAGGAATAGTAGTACGTTTAGCAAGAGTAGAGATAGCCCCATCAACTTTAGGGATTTTGTCCCAAAACTCTAATCTGTCAGATGTCACAGGATATAATTGCTTAAAACGTTTAGAAGAAGTAAATGAATTACCCAAATTATTCCATTCCCTGGAGATTACTTCAGAAATAGCATCAGGGACCGGAAAAACTTCTGGAATAACTACAGGAGATTTAAAAACCTTATTTAAATGTTTAGATGTAGTATCAAGAGGACCAGAATCCTCTATTTCTAATGCAATTAAGACTTCTTTAAGTAAAGAACGAATAAATTCCATTTTGAATAAATATGAAGATTTATCAGTATCAACCTCTGAAACAGAATCCTCTGAACCAGAGGAATCATTATCAGAATCAGAATGATGATATTCATTTAAAAATTCATCTGAAAAATGAGAAGTTTTAAAAGACCTTTTACGTTTACTAGAAGGAGGAATAACAGACATAGCCTTCTTAATGGATTTAGACACAAAATCTCTTATGTTAACAGGAACACTAGTATTAGATGTTGATGGAACAGCAACAGGTAATGTAGTATTACTAAAGGAAATATTATCTGCATTAACAAGTTTGTCATGACATTCATTACAAACAACAGCTGGAGGAACAGATACCACAAGTTTACAGCAGATACACTTAACTTTGGTAGATCCAGCACCAGGCAGTGATTTTCCAGTAGTATCTTCTGACTCAGGGTCAATCTGGGACATCTTGCAATATGTAATAGAAAAAACAACATATAAAGAAAATTGATCAAATTCCTTAAATGACAGTTTCAGGAATGGGAAAAAATGCCAGTGAACAAGCTTCTAGCAACCAGAAGCAATAAATAATGAGACTTAAATAATGTGGAGACAATAATGACGCCCATATTTTTTAGCGCCAAAAAAGATGCCCACATTATTTGGCACCTAAATGCTTTTGGCGCCAAAAATGACGCCACATCCGGAACGCCGACACTTTTGGCACAAAAACGTCAAAAAAATGACACAACTTACGGCGACACGTATGATGCCGGAAATAGAAAAAAAAATTTGCACCAAAAAAGTCAGCGCCAAAAATGACGCAATAAAATGAAGCATTTTCAGCCCCCGCGAGCCTAACAGCCCACAGGAAAAAAAGTCAATTTTAAGGTAAGAAAAAAATGATAAATTCATATGCATTATCCGAAATATAAAACTGACTGTCTGAAATAAGGAACGTTGAACGTCAAGGCAAATAAATGTTTGAACACATATATTTAGAACTTTATAAAAAAGTGCCCAACCATAGCTTAGAGTGTCACATAAAATAAGACTTACTTACCCCAGGACACTCATCTACACGTAGTAGAAAGCCAAACCAGTACTGAAACGAGAATCAGTAGAGGTAATGGTATATATAAGAGTATATCGTCGATCTGAAAAGGGAGGTAAGAGATGAATCTCTACGACCGATAACAGAGAACCTATGAAATAGACCCCGTAGAAGGAGATCATTGAATTCAAATAGGCAATACTCTCCTCACATCCCTCTGACATTCACTGCACGCTGAGAGGAAAACCGGGCTCCAACCTGCTGCGGAGCGCATATCCACGTAGAATCTAGCACAAACTTACTTTACCACCTCCATAGAAGGCAAAGTTTGTAAAACTGATTTGTGGGTGTGGTGAGGGGTGTATTTATAGGCATTTTGAGGTTTGGGAAACTTTGCCCCTCCTGGTAGGAATGTATATCCCATACGTCACTAGCTAATTACATGAAAGAAATAAGTGTTTATTTTTGGGAGGCGTGTTAGACTTTTTACGGGATATTTAACTTTTTTATGGGCCGGCAGTTTCTAAAGTACCATAAGTCACTGGCGACTCCAGAAATGTGTATTTACTCACATTAATGGACATCGCTAGTTTATTTTACTTACAGCAGTTTATGAACTGCCGGCAGAGTTTATGTGATTCCCCGATGTGCGAGCTGAAATTATGGGCGACGCAGGTTTCAGCAGTTGCTCTGAAGCCTGCGCCGCATTTGTAATCTCGCCCCTGGTATCCTTTGCTGTGGCTAATCAGTGACAGGTGTAAATGAGTTTGTGCTCTGAGTCAACCAATCACTGTGTAGAATGTCTCATGGTCAGGTACATTTCTCCATACTGAAGTATGATGTAGGCTCTCCAGTCTCTTTGGAGGAGATGGAACACACACACTTTTCAGAGGTATCTTACAGTAAAAGCAGGCAAAATAAATAATGGTTGTATACAGCAATGTTGTTTTACTCTCCTTCATTAATCATTATCATGGGTGAAATGGAGAACTGATGGTGCGTGCAGGTGTTTTGTAAAGACTGTGTGGACTTGGTGTCTAACTCCTCAGGACAGCACCGGGCTGTAGGGAAGAGTCATTCTGTCATCATGAGTTGCCCATCACTAATGTCTATGGGATTGGCTGCAGGTACAAGTATCTCTTTTGCCAGACAGCTGAATATGTCTCATATCAGAACAGCACAGGGCTTTATTCAGTGTAACCATTTTGCCATAAGTTAACCTTTTGGTGTCATAACCTTGGGCAGATAATTTATCCCATGAATAGTCACTTCCTATGAATACTGTATAAAAACATCTGGTAAAAATGCCTGATAGAGAAATTACCTGCGGGGCAATAAAAACAAATTCTTGCACCCTTTGCACAACATGAGATCGTATTGGGAGGGATCTTGAGGGTGGACTGGCCAGCCCTGTCTCCTGGAGAGCACATTCAAAATAGAGCTGACGACACTGAGCTCATCCTAATTGAATCCTTTTTTTGATCCCTTGTCCTCCTGCCTACTCCTGTTCCTCCCCCACTTTTTTTTTTTCTTTTTTCCTTCTCTCCCTTGCCTCCCCACAACATAAACACACGCTCATCTAAGGTGCTTTAGTGGTAGACCCATGAGACATTATAGAGGTATGTAATCTAAAACATAAGGTAGGTAGTTTAACTTAGTTTAAGTTTAGATTGGTTCATAAGGTTTGAATGTTTTATAGGACTGTTATAAAATATTGAGGGATACGTGCAAAACACCTATTGAAAAATACTCTTCTAAGTTATTATGTACACCTAACAGATCCACGGGTTGGCCAATGTGCAAACTTCAGCTTCATGTTGATTTGTATAAATGATAACTCATTCCTGTACATTTATTTTCTGCAACATATGTAAATTGTGCAATCTAATGTTGATGGAGCATTGACTGTACTTGTGGATTTTGTGTAATTTTGTTGTATCCTCAATAATAAAAAGAATTTAAAAAACAAAACAAAAAAATCTTCTGGTAAGAACTCTCTATCCCATATATACTTCTGTTGTACAAGTCCATAGCAATATAATCTAGAGAAGGCTCTTGGCCTACTCTCCTAAAGGGACATGCAACCCAAACATTTCATTCATGATTCAGATAGAACTTTCCAATTTACTTTTGTTTTCTAATTTGCTTCATTTTAAAACAACTTTCTATATGACTTAGATTATCTATGTGTCATGAGATGCAGGACATATGCAGGACACAGCAATGATGGTACAACTCTATTTTATTACAGAGCATAGCAATACACATCCAGACAGGTTGATTGTACTAAACTAACTGCGACACAGATACCGGACCTAAGCCCCGCCCACATGCTAGTGACATCACATCCTGCTCTCATCACATCTTCCCCTTTTTCAAAGGCAAAGCATACATTTGCATATATTAAATAACAAGGTACACCAACAGGGTATACAACAACATTTTGTTTTAGAACATTATAAAAACAGATAGATTAGAAAACATGAACAAATAAATTACATCCTGACTTGGACATCGGGGTAGACTACCCTAGTCCACAGTGACCATGGGATTATTCTGCCCATACTTCCGGTCACTGTTCTAGCTAAAGTCAGTCCCTGTATCGGGCCGGAAGCCTCATCACTCTTCTGCTTGATGTAACTTTGCATGAACTGTCCTCTGATACAGAAGATGGTGAACAAGAGTCTGCTGGAGGCAAAGATATATCCCCGCTATGATCTTGCTGAGGGGAAGGCACCTCTCTTAGAACAGGGGATCCCACCGGCGGTGGTACTGAGGTATCCGGTTCCAGACTCTCAGGTACAGGCTGAAGATGTCTTCGGTTACGGCGTGTAACCGTCCCTCCCTCTGTAAGGACTGTGTAAGACCTTGGTTCTGGAGAGCGGCCCACTACCGTAGCAGGCGTCTTCCATTTCTTCTCATCATCCAGTTTAATTCTGACACTTTGGCCCGCTTTCAGTTCCTGTAAAGGCCTGACAGAATGTCTCCTGTCGTAGAAGAAACGATAACCCTTTTTGGCCTCTTCATCCCTCCTAAGGACTTCGTCCCGAGGAACAGGGCCAGGCGGCTTGAAGACACCCACTGAGGGCAAAGTGGTGCGAATCTGGCGTCCTAGCATCAGCTGTGCCGGGCTAAACCCGGTGGCTTGAATGGGCGTCGCCCTGTATGACAAGAGGGCTAGGTACGGTTCAGATTGCTTTAGAATGAATTTTGTTGTTTGAACTGCCCTTTCAGCCATTCCGTTGGCCTGCGGATAATGTGGACTTGACGTGGAATGTACAAAATCATATTCCCTGCTGAAAGCACTGAACTCTGTAGAAGCGAACTGCATGCCATTATCACTCACCAGCTCCATTGGAATGCCCCAGCGGGCGAACAAGCTCTTCAGGCGAATGATAACGGCCTGACTTGTGATATCATTCAGGGGTGCTATTTCCAAATACCTGGAATAGTAGTCGATAACAACAAGAAACTTTTTCCCGTGCAGTTCGCACAAATCAGCAGCTATTTTCTGCCACGGCCCCGCAGGCAGCGGAGTAGACATTAAGGGCTCCCTTCTCTGAGTAGGCCAGCGTTCCCGGCAAAAGGCACATTTAGACACGTGATTTGCAATGTCGGAGCTGATCCCAGGCCACCACACAGCTGTAGCTGCTCTTTCTCTGCACTTTGTAATGCCTAAGTGGCCATCGTGAATCCTGTTTAACATCTCCTTCCTCATGCTGACAGGAATTACAATACGGTCTTGGAACAGCACCAACCCCTCCAGCTCCGTGAGCTGCGACCTCTCTGGCTGGTAAGCATTTAAAGACATCCAGGCTGCCCGGCTCTCGGGCCAGCCATCTCTTATGTACCTTATAACTTCTTGCAGATCTGTGTCCAAATATGTCTCTTTCTTTATCTCTTCCAGTTTCCTTGAAGAAATGGACTTAGAGGCCAGAACTGAATCAACATACACTTTTACATCCGACTCTGTGGAGGATTCTTCAGCAGCAGCCAGCGGGAGCCTGGACAGTGTATCTGCCACAACCAGCTGCTTCCCCGGCACATGCACTGCCTGAACATTGAACCTGAGTAGTCTCATTAAAAGTCTCTGGCATCTCAAGGGTGTTTTGTCGATGTCATAAGAATTGATAAGAGGGACTAGCGGTTTGTGGTCAGTTTCCAGACTAAATTTCTCCAAACCCACTAGATAACGCTGAAAGCGCTCACAGGCCCAAACTGCAGCCAGGCACTCTTTCTCAATTTGAGCGTATTTTGACTCCGCAGCCGTCAGTGTGCGGGAACAGTAGGCGATGGGCTGTAGTTTGTTGTCATTCAGCTGCAGGAGTGCAGCCCCCAACCCATAACTGCTTGCATCAGCACTAACCACAGTCTTTTTTGAAGGGTCGTAGAACCCCAGCACTGGGGCAGACCCCAGCAGGGACTTAGCATGCAGGAACGCTTTTTCTTGTGAGGGTCCCCAGACCCAGGCAACATCTTTCTTAAGCAACTCTGTGATAGGGTGCAAAACTGTAGATAAATCTGGAAGAAACTTGCCCACGTAATTTACAAGGCCCAATATCTGTCTCAGCTCATGTACATCAGAAGGGCTTTTCATCTGTTCGATAGCCCGAATTTTCTCGGGGTCCGGCTTGATGCCATCCCCGTTGATGATATGCCCAAAGTAGCATAATTCAGTTTTCCTAAAATGACATTTTTCTTTATTCAGCTTCAGCCCAGACTCTTTGATAGCCTGCAGCACACAACTCAAACGCTGATCATGCTCCTCCACTGTAGACCCATACACTAGAATGTCGTCCATGACGACTGCTGTGCCCACGTGGCCACTCAGGAGAGAACTCATTTCCCTCTGAAAGATCTCAGGAGCGGAGGATATCCCAAAGGGAAGTCTGCAGAAACAGAACCGACCTACCGGAGTGATAAAGGTAGTCAGTTTGCGGCACTTTGGATCCAGGGGGATCTGCCAAAAGCCGCTAGAAGCGTCTAATGTGGAAAAGAACTTCGCCCCAGCCAACTTCGGGGCTATATCTTCCAGTGTCGGCAGCACAAATCTCTCCCTCTTCACTGCCTCATTCAACCTTTTCAGGTCCACACAGATGCGCACCTTTCCGTTTTTCTTTGCAACTGGAACAATGGGGGCACACCAATCAGTTGTTTCAACAACCTCTTCAATAACCCCCATAGACTTCATGTGCATAAGCTCTTTCTCCACTTGAGGCATGAGCGGGAACGGAATTCTACGAGGAGTAGAAATACTGTACGGGACTGCGTCACTTTTAAGTGCTATACGGACAGGTTTGCAGCTCAGTAGGCCCAACTCGCCAAACATATCTTCAGAGATCTCATTCACTCTGGCCACGAGGCCCAAGTCACAGGCTGCTTTTCTGCTCAATAAACTGTTAACACACTGACCTCGGATCACATGCACCCACATGGTGAACTTCCTTTGTTTGTACTCACAGCTGGCAAGAAATTTCCCCACACAATCAATGCGGCCACCAGGACTATGAACATTTGTAGTAACCTTCGCCAGCTGGGGCTGTCGAGGCAGTTTCATAAATTCAGCAAAAGACATTACAGTGATATCAGCTCCTGTGTCAATCTTAAAATCAACATTGGCTCCCATTACAGTAAAGGTAACTTTCCAATCTTCCTCTGAGCTTGTCCGTTCCACAACAGACCCCACAAAAGACACTTCCTGACCCTCCTGGTCACTGTCCACCTGCATCTCCTTAATGTATTCAGTTTTACACACCACTTCAAAATGGCCTATTCTGTTACATTTTCTGCATCTTTTATCTCTGGCCGGGCATATAGCACTCTGATCATGAGCCCGGTAGCACCGTGTGCATCGGCCATGTTGCGCCCATCCACTTCTAGGCCTTTCCAGTACTTTAGATCTACCGCTCACACTGTGCCTTTCACTAGTAATTTTCCTAGACTGTTGCACTTCATCCACAATACTCTCAGACCTCAGATCAGCACTTTGCTTTTTCACCAGTTCACTCTGGCGGGCCATCCTAATAGCCCCGTCTAACGTTAAATCAGGCTCTAACTGCAGCTTCAGGGAGACTTCAGCATCTGCAATTCCAATAACTATTCTGTCTCTGATTTGCTCTTCTTTAGCAACACCAAACTCACAGAATTCAGCTAATTCATACAGGCTGCGCACAAATGACTCCACAGATTCTCCCACACGCTGATTACGTTTGTGAAAACAAGCTCTCTCATGAATCACATTTCTTTTGGGCACAAAGTGGGCACTGAGTTTATCCATAACTATATCAAAGTTAACTTCTTCCCCTTCTTGGAAAGTAAAAGCATTGAACACTGGCTCTACATCTTTCCCCATAGAATATAAAAGAGAATTAACTTGTACTTCACCACTCTCCTTGTTCAGTTTGGATGCAATCCTGAAGCGCTGAAACCGCTGACGCCATGTGGGCCAAGCTGCAGGCTGAGAGAAGTCAAAAGGCTCAGGTGGGGTAAACTTTGACATTGCAATCGATCAGAAACAGAAGCGCAGTCCAGAACTTCTGACACCATGTCATGAGATGCAGGACATATGCAGGACACAGCAATGATGGTACAACTCTATTTTATTACAGAGCATAGCAATACACATCCAGACAGGTTGATTGTACTAAACTAACTGCGACACAGATACCGGACCTAAGCCCCGCCCACATGCTAGTGACATCACATCCTGCTCTCATCACACTATGTTTGCTTTATTATTCTGGTATCCTTTGTTGAAAACCATACCTAGGACACTCACATGTAGGAAACAACCAAGTTAATTAGCGCTGCAGAATCTGTTGGTGCTCTACAAATACCTGATAATAATAATAATTAGGTATAAAAATTGGGATCATTCTGCAGCCAGGCCAGTCTTTTTTATTCAGGGCGAGATCAAATTAGAGAACTTGGTTGGCAAAGTATATTCCTTCTTTGGGATAAATGATCTGGGCTCTTATATTCAGTTAGTTAATTTAGACAAATTGGGGGTTATGATTAGGAATATCCTAGAGTTAAGCATTGGAGTTGCCTTTGCAACTGGAGTTGGATATTAAATAATATCCTGGTGGGTTTTAAATGTTTGTTTTACTAGAAAGTCTTTGACTTCTTACCAATATTATTTGTCTTTCCAATAAATACAATTTGTAATAGTGGTCAAAAGATAGACACTTTTAAATTCACTTCTGTTTTCAAATGTACTTTGTTCTCTTAGTATCCATTGTTAAAAAAATAAATACACACATATAATACACTAGTGGTAGCTGCTGCTAATTGGTGCCTGCACAAATTTGTCTCTTGTGATTGGCTAAATAGATATTTTCAGATTCCTGTCAGTAGTGCAATGCTGTCCCTTCAGCAATGGATAACAAGAGAATGAAGAAAATTTGATAATAGAATTAAATTGGAAAGTTGTTTAAAATTGTATGTTCTATCTGAATCATAAAAGAACATTTTGGGGTTTACTTTCGCTTTAACGATAAAAAAGCCTGATTAGTAATATATGAACATGTAGATCTAGATAGAGACACAGTCATTTTGTTCATCTTCAATAATAAGTTTCCAAGCTTTTTTAACCACCCACCTACTCCCTCTTCTTATTCAATCAAAGATAAAAGTCTCCCACTCGTCTGCTGAAAAGAGCATTCAGTCACTTCCTCTTTTGAAAAATATAATAAAGTCAGTGATTGCAAAAATTTGACATTTTTTTTTCTTCCAAATTTCAATTTTAAGAAAATGTTATATATCAGTTAAAAGGAGACATTAGTAATATTCTGTTTGCAGCTGCTAAATACAGTGCAAGTTACAAGGCTTCCAAATTTGTGCCCCTACGGATACATTTGGTTTTAGAGGATCTTCCAAATTTCTAATTTCCTGTTAGACAAATATGTGAATGTTTCTTTCATAAGAATACACTTTTAATTGGCATTGTATTCAGATTTTTTTTTATGTACAATTCTTAAGATATCATTTTACATTGTTCTACAGTGAGTCTGTTTTTCTTGTAACATTTGGGGGTCCTATGTATTATAAACCTTTTCATGTCAGGCTTATAAAGACTTATCTTTGTTCACCAGTTGCTGTAATAAGCCAATGAGCACTTATACATCAGGATCACATCTGAACAAATATACATTGCTTGCAAGAACATATATTAAAATTAGTAATATACCACAAAAAAAAATAGTTTTGCTGAATCATATTCATGAATACTGTACTGGTGTAATCTTACACAGAAATTAGAGAGGGGTTAATGTGTTATCTGTAGTAGGCAAGAGGGTGTGAGATGAGATTACAGTACTTTATTTAAAACTATGTTTTATAAAAGTTACATTACCACTATTACCATTACTGAGCACATAATAGTATATATATGGCTAGATTACAAGTGGATCGTTAGTTTGTGCTCGCGTTCAAGCATTAAAACTGCTAGAAGTATTTTTTTTGTGCTTGGAAATTCACGCTTGTATTACGAGATGAAAGTAAAAGCGTTTGCAAAGTCACAGTAACAAATAGGCTTCACCCATAGACTTCAATATAGCAGAAAAAGTTGGAAAAAAACAACTAGAAGTCGTGCTAACATGATCGTGGTTATTTCAAAGCTCAACATAAGAAGATAATATTGCATATTTCATAATCCAATGTCCTGCACATAGCAGAATATGCTCTATTTACTCTTAAAGAGATATTTTTATTTTTATATATATATATATATATATATATATATATATATATATATATATATATATATATATATATATATACATATATATATATGTATGTATACACAGTGGGTATTGAAAAGAATCACCCCCCTTGAAAATAATCACATTTTGTTGCTTTGCAGCCTGAAATAAAGACAGACACATCTTTTGTTTATCCAGTTGTAATTATTCAGTGCAACTTATAACATCCAAGTGAAAGATAAAACACCAACATGTCAGGCAAAAATAAAGAAAATTCTAAAACAGAATCACTGAGTTGGAAAAAGGATCACCCCCTTGTGTCAGTATTTTGTTGAACCACCTTTAGCTTTAATTACAGCCTTTAGTCTGTTGGGATTTGTCTCTACTAACTTTGCACATCTAGACTGTGCAATATTTGCCCACTCTTCTTTGCAGATCTGCTCCATTTCTGTTACATTTGACGGTGGCCGTTTGTGGCCAGAGATTTTCAATGGGGTTTAAAGGGACCTTAAACACTTGGCATTAGGGTTTTGTGTTTTTTTTTATTCATAATGTTTTTTCAGTTTTTAAAATGCAAATACCTTTTATTTTTTTATTATAGGTGTTCAATTACTTTTTTTTTTATTTTCTGACAGCTCTGTGAAGACATGGGTGAAAGTGATGCTGAGAAAACTGTAAGTCTGCTTATTGCTGTGAGCGTGCACGCATATAGACATCGCGCTCACAGCATAACTAAAAAACTACTGCTCCTATAAAGTTTGCAGCTATAATATTTATTGCTAAAGCAGCATATCTTTTGAACTGGCCTCAGCTATTGTTTGTTATATAGCTGTAAGATAAACATTCATTATCGATTATTAAAAAAATATAATATTTACTCTAGACTGTAAAAATCCTCAATGTAGTGCAAGGGAAAGAGGGATGGGTAGGGATCCTCCAACACAGTTACAGCTCAGCGAGGCGACTGCTGTCTCATAAATATATTATGTTATTGAAAATCTTATCCTTAGTTTTTGATTTACGGCTTTGACCAGCAGCTCAGATGAGAACAGAGAGCGTGAGCTGCTGGTCAAAGCCGTAAATCAAAAACTAAGGATAAGATTTTCAAAGGGTCCGATCTAAACAAACTCTGAAAGTAAAGAAAAAAATGTATGGCTTGAGCGGGACTCCGGGAGCTTAGAGAGAGGGGTGGAATGGTGACACAGCTTAGTGATAAAGATAACATAATATATTTATGAGACAGCAGTCGCCTCGCTGAGCTGTAACTGTGTTGGAGGATCCCTACCCATCCCTCTTTCCCTTGCACTACATTGAGGATTTTTACAGTCTAGAGTAAATATTATATTTTTTTAATAATCGATAATGAATGTTTATCTTACAGCTATATAACAAACAATAGCTGAGGCCAGTTCAAAAGATATGCTGCTTTAGCAATAAATATTATAGCTGCAAACTTTATAGGAGCAGTAGTTTTTTAGTTATGCTGTGAGCGCGATGTCTATATGCGTGCACGCTCACAGCAATAAGCAGACTTACAGTTTTCTCAGCATCACTTTCACCCATGTCTTCACAGAGCTGTCAGAAAATAAAAAAAAAATAATTGAACACCTATAATAAAAAAATA